>NC_090739.1:135616003-135618503 GCF_036898095.1 Palaemon carinicauda
CATCCCCATCTACCCCTCACCATGATCACATCCACAAATGGTATTTCAGTAATTTCTCATACTTGTATTTCTAATCCTGACTTGGCATTTGACTCCTACTATTCTTCTGAGGGCTTTGTTCTCAAATCTACAAAATCTGTTGGGTATTGTTTCATTGTCATACCACCATTCAAGTCCATACAGTAACACCGATCTCACTAAACTGATATATAGTCTGATTTTTATGTGCAATTTCATGTGATTTAATTCACATATCCACACAGGAATAATTCTCTTGAACAGACCAATAAAATAGTTCATAATGCATAACGAAACTTGGATCAACTTTATGCCATAGAGGCTAAAGATATATGAAAATATATTACATCATTTCAGAACAAACTATTAAACTTATCACAATCATAATTTTCTCAATTATTTCCCTTTGAATGATTGAATCAAAAAGTTTTCAATGTATCTGGAAACTCCGTTCCTTATTTCGAAAACGAATCATTACAAGATACAAAAGTTTTCAGAAGTTGAAAGGCCAGAGATTTTGGGAGAGATTTGCAGCATTCTCCTTTCACTAGAGAGAGAGAGAGAGAGAGAGAGAGAGAGAGAGAGAGAGAGAGAGAGAGAGAGAGAGAGAGCTACCTTACTTAGAGAGAGAGAGCTACCTTACTTAGAGAGAGAGAGAGAGAGAGAGAGAGAGAGAGAGAGAGAGAGAGAGAGAGAGAGAGAGCTACCTTACTTGGTAATGTTAATTTTCATAGAGTATTGTGACATCAAAAATTATTTTTCGCAACTACACCAAAATTAAGAATATATTTGAGAGAGAGAGAGAGAGAGAGAGAGAGAGGAGAGAGAGAGAGAGAGAGAGAGAGAGAGAGAGAGAGAGAGAGAGAGAGAGAGAGAGAGCTACCTTACTTGGTAATGTTAATTTTCATAGAGGATTGTCACATCAAAATATGTTTTTCACAACTACACCAAAAATAAGAAATATATTTGAGAGAGAGAGAGAGAGAGAGAGAGAGAGAGAGAGAGAGAGAGAGAGAGAGAGAGAGTGTGTGTGTGTTCATAAATCAGGATAACAGACTCACTTGAACAATGGTTTTAACCCATTTAAATTAACATAGGTAGTAGGTTGGCCAGGGCACCAGTCACCCGTTAAGATACTACCGTGAGAGAGTTCTTGGGTCCTACAATTCATCCATTTTAGTTCAATTATCAATGATTAACTAATATAAGAAATCTTAAACCTTAGATAGTTCTATTGGTAAAAGGCTTACCATACTTACGAGCCTAAAACTTCAACCATGGTAATCTCTTCATCTTCGTTCAATTATCATTATTACTAGCTAAGCTACCACCCTAGTTGAAAAGCAAGATGCTCTAAGCCCAAGGGCTCCAACAGGGAAAAATAGTCCAGTGAGGAAAGGAAACAAGGAAATAAATAAATGATTTAAGTAATGAAAATCAAAATAAAATATTTTATAACCATTAACAATATTAAAACAGATATTTGATTTATGAAATATGAAAGGACTTTTGGAAGCCTGTTCAACATTAAAACATTTGCTGCGAGTTTGCACTTTTGAAATTCTACTGATTCAACTACCCGATTAGGAAGATCATTCCACAACTTGGTTACAGCTGGAATAAAACCTCTAGAGTACTGTGTAGTATTGAGCCTCATGATGGAGAAGGCCTGGCTATTAGAATTAACTGCATACCTAGTGTTACGATCTGTATGAACTGTCTGGAAAGATCTGAATGTATAGGATGGTCAGAATTATAAAAAAAAAATCTTATGCAACATGCATAATGAACTTATTGAACGACGGTGCCAGATATTAATATCTAGGCCAGGAAAAAGAAATTCAATAGACCGTAACCTCCTGTTCAACAAACTAAGATGAGAACCAGCAGCTGAAGACCAGGCAGGAGAACAATACTCGAAACAAGATAAAATGAAAAAATTAAAGCACTTCTTCAGAATAGACTTTCTCAATAAGCCAATTTTTTTTGTGCAATTGAAGACTCAGACCTAATGATTAACAAATGTAAAAAATCTAAACACTTAAATTGACCTGTTAGGTAAACGATTTTCTCATTTACGAGCCTAAAACTTCATCTACCTTTTAATTTTTCGGTAGAAGTTTAGACGGTTGCAGTGACTCGTCTCCCAAAGCTACTTTCCAAACGGCTACTAATAGCTGCTGACCGTAAATTTATCTACTGTATTGTATTCTACCCCCTGATTGTGTTTCTTTGTATTTAATTATCTAATCATACCTCTCGTTACAAGCTGACTGTGTTGTATAATAGCTTTGTTGATTTCGAATAAAGTTAAATGTGAACAAGACAATCTCTCTGTGAATCCCTGTCAACACAAACTTAACGTTGTCGTTAAAGTCTAGGGATTTTCCACGCCATATTAACGTCTCAAATTTATTCCATGAAATTCTTACTTTACAAGCAAATTATTATTATTATTATTATTATTATTATTATTAGCTAA
>NC_090739.1:135628503-135668503 GCF_036898095.1 Palaemon carinicauda
CTGGTTTAAGCAAAGGAGGAACTGTTAAGTCTACACCCAAGAGTACAAATTCTCAGTACTATACATACTGTCACATAACACTGGTTTACAAAGAAATTGAGGCCAGCACAAAAATACCCGTTTTTACCTAATTTGGGGGTGCTGAATTCAAATTTGAAATCCGTTTTTACTCATCACCTCTAGTTTTTTTAGATATGCATAGTGTGCATTTTGTGCATATACGGTACATAAAGGCGTATATGCATTCAGGGTTAATTCTAATATTGTAAGACTTACGGCTTATTTTTTAGTTATTATGCACTAAATGTAAGTGATTGCATTACATTATATATATAATTATATATCAAGATGGATTTTGGCAGTTAGGGCAGCAGGTCTCAATCCACACTCCGTAGTGCTCTGGCAGTCATTGGAAGAGGTTGTCTCGTAGGTGGCACAGGAGGTTGGTGTCCCTCAACTATCGTGTTACACATCTTTTGGGTTGCTAAATATTAGTATTACATTTTCCAATGCAAATTTTATTGCCTTGCATATGATTTAGTTTTACTTTGTTATATTTTCAGATTCTCCAATGGCTTCAAGCACGTCAAAACATCGAGGATGCCTCAACAAGGCCAATTCTTTCTGCTACGTATGGGGCGACTTCACAGCAGTTGCACAGCGTCGAACCATCACTTCCCTCCTCAGAACCGCCTACTTTCACTATTTTAATTGTAAAATTGGTGATCAGGACAAGTCTTGGGCTCCACACATCTGTTGTAAACCCTGCTACAATGGACTAACTGCATGGTTTAATGGCAAGAAAGCGGCTTTCAACTTTGCAGTCCCGATGGTTTGGAGAGAGCCACAAAGCCACGCAGATGATTGTTATTTTTGTTTAACTAATATAACTGGTTTCAATGCATCTTCTAGGAAAAAGATCAAATATCCCAACCTTCCATCTGCTATGAGACCCGTTCCCCATTCAGATGATCTTCCTGTACCCACACCTCCAGTAAATAAGGATCTTCTTTCCTCATCAGATGAAGAAATGCCTTCAAGGGAGGATTCTGCCGAGTCAATATCTTTGGAAGATATTGAGTCTACATATTCAGGAACAAGTGGCAACGAGCCACATTGGATCACGCAAGAAGACCTGAATGATCTTGCTCGTGATTTGTATCTATCATAACAGCAGTCAGAGCTCTTGCCTTCTCGGCTTAAACAGTGGAACCTAGTCCAGGAAGATGTAAGGATCACCAGTTTCAGGAATCAGAACAATGACCTTGCTTCCTTTTTTGAAATGGAAAACAAGTTGTGCTACTGCACAAACATACCTGGCTTGTTCACGTCCCTTGGTTTGCCACATAATCCTTCAGTCTGGCGTCTTTTCATAGACTCTTCCAAGCGAAGTCTAAAGGCTGTGCTTCTGCACAACGGGAATAAATATCCCAGCATTCCCATTGCACACTCTGTCCATCTAAAGGAGTCCTATGACAATATGGAGCTTCTTTTATAAGCTATTAAGTACAGCGAGTACCAATGGAGTCTGTGTGGGGACCTAAAGGTCATTGGTCTTCTTATGAGTATGCAAGCGGGCTTCATAAAGTACTGTTGTTTTCTCTGTCTCTGGGATAGTCAAGCTGTATCCCAGCATTACAAGCAGAAAGACTGGGGTCTAGAAGCACTTTTGTCCCTGGCGAACACAACGTCAAGGGGAATCCTCTGGTGGACATGAATAAGGTGCTTCTTCCTCCTCTTCACATCAAGCTTGGTTTGATGAAGAATTTCGTGAAGGCGTTGGACAAAAATGGTGCTGCCTTCCAACACTTGTCTACTGTGTTCCCAGGTGTTAGTGCTGCTAAGCTCAAAGAGGGCATCTTTGTTGGACCTAAGATCCGAGAAGTGCTGAAGGATACTGATTTTGAGGAGCTTCTTAACTTAAAGGAAGTGAGAGCATGGGAAGCATTCAAGTCAGTCTGTAGTGGCTTCCTTGGTAACACACGCGTACCAGATTACCAAGCCTGTATTGAAAAGTTGCTAAAGTCTTACGAGGATATGGGGTGCCGAATGTTACTCAAGATTCATTTTCTCCATTCCCACCTCAACTTCTTCCCGCCAAACCTTGGAGCAGTGAGTGATGAGCATGGAGAAAGATTCCATCAAGACATTACAAAGATGGAGAGCAACTATCAAGGCAAATGGAACCCCGGCATGATGGGAGACTTCTGCTGGATGCTCTTGCGTGACATCTCGGAGGCAAAATACACCAGATCTTCTAAGAAAACACACTTTTGAGTGTCTGTGGTAGTATGAATTGCGTAACTGTGTCATCCAAGTATATTGATTCAATCAGTGTTCTTTATCTATCCTGTTTTATCTGTTATAAGCTGCTGCAACTCTTGAAATGTGCACATATATTCTCTGTTTATACTAAAATGAGACTAATTGAAAGCCAGAAAACTAGAGATGATAGAGCAAAACTATTTATAAATTTGAATTCAGCACACAAAAATTAGCAAAAAAAAAACAACCTATCCCCATTTTTTTTCTTTGTAAACCAGTGTAATCAGCCAAAAGGGTCGCCTTTTCCTTTGGACAATGAGTAAGAGAACTATCTGATTTAAGCAAAGGAGGAACTGCTAAGTCTACACCAAAGAGTGCAAATTCTCAGTACTCTACATGCAGTCACATAATCAGCCAAAAGGGTCGTCTTTTCCTTTGGACAATGAGTAAGAGAGATATCTGGTTTAAGCAAAGGAGGAACTGTTAAGTCTACACCAAAGAGTGCAAATTCTCAGTACTCTACATGCTGTCACATAATCAACCAAAAGGGTCGCCTTTTACTTTGGACAATGAGTAACAGAGCTCTCTGATTTAAGTAAAGGAGGAATTAATAAGTCTACACCAAAGAGTGCAAATTCTCAGTACTCTACATACTGTCACATAAGGGTCGCCTTTTCCTTTAGACAATGAGTAAGAGAACTATCTGGTTGAAGTAAAGGAAGAACTATCAAGTCTACACCAAAGAGTGCAAATTCTCAGTACTCTACATACCGTCACATAATCAGCCAAAAGGGTCGCCTTTTCCCTTGGACAATGAGTAAGAGAACTATCTGGTTTAAGCAAAGGAGTAACTGTTAAGTCTACACCAAAGAGTGCAAATTCTCAGTACTCTACATACTGTCACATAATCAGCCAAAAGAGTTGCCTTTTCCTTTGGACAATGAGTAACAGAGCTCTCTGATTCAAGTAAAGACGGAGCTGTTAAGTCTACACCAAAGAGTGCAAATTCTCAGTACTCTACATACTGTCACATAATCAGCCAAAAGGGTCGCCTTTCCCTTTGGATAATGAGTAAGAAAACTATGTGGTTGAAGTAACGGAGGAACAGTTAAGTCTACACCAAAGAGTGCAAATTCTCAGTACTCTACATACTGTCACAAAATCAGCCAAAAGGGTCGCATTTTCCTTTGGATAATGAGTAAGAAAACTATGTGGTTGAAGTAAAGGAGGAACTGTTAAGTCTACACCAAAGAGTGCAAATTCTCAGTACTCTACATACTGTCACATAATCAGCCAAAAGGGTCGCCTTTCCCTTTGGACAATGAGTAACAGAGCTCTCTGATTTAAGTAAAGGAGGAACTGATAAGTCTACACCAAAGAGTGCAAATTCTCAGTACTCTACATACTGTCACATAATCAGCCAAAAGGGTTGCCTTTTCCTTTGGACAATGAGTAACAGAGCTCTCTGATTTAAGTAAAAGAGGAACTGTTAAGTCTACACCAAAGAGTGCAAATTCTCAGTACTCTACATGCTGTCACATAATCAGCCAAAAGGGTCGCCTTTCCCTTTGGACAATGAGTAACAGAGCTCTCTGATTTAAGTAAAGGAGGAACTGTTAAGTCTACACCAAAGAGTGCAAATTCTCAGTACTCAACATATTGTCACATAATCAGCAAAAAGGATCGCCTTTTCCTTTGGACAATAAGGATCGCCTTTTCCTTTGGACAATAAGTAACAGAGCTCTCTGATTTAAGTAAAGGAGGAACTGTTAAGTCTACACCAAAGAGTGCAAATTCTCAGTACTCTACATACTGTCACATAATCAGCCAAAAGGGTCGCCTTTTCCTTTGGACAATGAGTAACAGAGCTCTCTGATTTAAGTAAAGGAGGAACTGATAAGTCTACACCAAAGAGTGCAAATTCTCAGTACTCTACATACTGTCACATAATCAGCCAAAAGGGTTGCCTTTTCCTTTGGACAATGAGTAACAGAGCTCTCTGATTTAAGTAAAAGAGGAACTGTTAAGTCTACACCAAAGAGTGCAAATTCTCAGTACTCTACATGCTGTCACATAATCAGCCAAAAGGGTCGCCTTTTCCTTTGGACAATGAGTAAGAGAACTATCTGGTTGAAGTAAAGGAGGAACTGTTAAGTCTACACCAAGGAGTGAAAATTCTCAGTACTCTACATACTGTCACATAATCAGCCAAAAGAGTTGCCTTTTCCTTTGGACAATGAGTAACAGAGCTCTCTGATTTAAGTAAAGGAGGGACTGTTAAGTCTACACCAAAGAGTGCAAATTCTCAGTACTCTACATACTGTCACATACTCAGCCAAAAGGGTTGCCTTTCCCTTTGGACAATGAGTAACAGAGCTCTCTGATTTAAGTAAAGGAGGAACTGTTCAGTCTACACCAAAGAGTGCAAATTCTCAGTACTCTACACACTGTCACATAATCAGCCAAAAGGGTTGCCTTTCCCTTTGGACAATGAGTAACAGAGCTCTCTGATTTAAGTAAAGGAGGAACTATTCAGTCTACACCAAAGAGTGCAAATTCTCAGTACTCAACATATTGTCACATAATCAGCCAAAAGGATCGCCTTTTCCTTTGGATTATGAGTAACAGAGCTCTCTGATTTAAGTAAAGGAGGAACTGTTCAGTCTACACCAAAGAGTGCAAATTCTCAGTACTCTACACACTGTCACATAATCAGCCAAAAGGGTTGCCTTTCCCTTTGGACAATGAGTAACAGAGCTCTCTGATTTAAGTAAAGGAGGAACTGTTCAGTCTAAACCAAAGAGTGCAAATTCTCAGTACTCAACATATTGTCACATAATCAGCAAAAAGGATCGCCTTTCCCTTTGGACAATGAGTAACAGAGCTCTCTGATTTAAGTAAAGGAGGAACTGTCCAGTCTACACCAAAGAGTGCAAATTCTCAGTACTCAACATATTGTCACATAATCAGCAAAAAGGATCGCCTTTTCCTTTGGACAATAAGTAACAGAGCTCTCTGATTTAAGTAAAGGAGGAACTGTTCAGTCTACACCAAAGAGTGCAAATTCTCAGTACTCAACATATTGTCACATAATCAGCAAAAAGGATCGCCTTTCCCTTTGGACAATGAGTAACAGAGCTCTCTGATTTAAGTAAAGGAGGAACTGTTCAGTCTACACCAAAGAGTGCAAATTCTCAGTACTCAACATATTGTCACATAATCAGCAAAAAGGATCGCCTTTTCCTTTGGACAATAAGTAACAGAGCTCTCTGATTTAAGTAAAGGAGGAACTGATAAGTCTACACCAAAGAGTGCAAATTCTCAGTACTCTACATACTGCCACATAATCAGCCAAAAGGGTCGCCTTTCCCTTTGGACAATGAGTAACAGAGCTCTCTGATTTAAGTAAAGGAGGAACTGTTAAGTCTACACCAAAGAGTGCAAATTCTCAGTACTCTACATACTGTCACAAAATCAACCAAAGGAGTCGCATTTTCCTTTGGATAATGAGTAAGAAAACTATGTGGTTGAAGTAAAGGAGGAACTGTTAAGTCTACACCAAAGAGTGCAAATTCTCAGTACTCTACATACTGTCACATAATCAGCCAAAATGGTTGCCTTTTCCTTTGGACAATGAGTAACAGAGCTCTCTGTTTTAAGTAAAGGAGGAACTGATAAGTCTACACCAAAGAGTGCAAATTCTCAGTACTCTACATACTGTCACATAATCAGCCAAAAGGGTTGCCTTTTCCTTTGGACAATGAGTAACAGAGCTCTCTGATTTAAGTGAAGGAGGAACTGTTAAGTCTACACCAAAGAGTGCAAATTCTCAGTACTCTACATACTGTCACATAATCAGCCAAAGGGGTTGCCTTTCCCTTTGGACAATGAGTAACAGAGCTCTCTGATTTAAGTAAAGGAGGAACTGTTAAGTCTACACCAAAGAGTGCAAATTCTCAGTACTCTACATGCTGTCACATAATCAGCCAAAAGGGTCGCCTTTCCTTTTGGACAATGAGTAACAGAGCTCTCTGATTTAAGTAAAGGAGGGACTGTTAAGTCTACACCAAAGAGTGCAAATTCTCAGTACTCTACATACTGTCACATAATCAGCCAAAAGGGTTGCCTTTCCCTTTGGACAATGAGTAACAGAGCTCTCTGATTTAAGTAAAGGAGGAACTGTTAAGTCTACACCAAAGAGTGCAAATTCTCAGTACTCTACATGCTGTCACATAATCAGCCAAAAGGGTCGCCTTTCCCTTTGGACAATGAGTAACAGAGCTCTCTGATTTAAGTAAAGGAGGGACTGTTAAGTCTACACCAAAGAGTGCAAATTCTCAGTACTCTACATACTGTCACATAATCAGCCAAAAGGGTTGCCTTTTCCTTTGGACAATGAGTAACAGAGCTCTCTGATTTAAGTAAAGGAGGAACTGTTAAGTCTACATCAAAGAGTGCAAATTCTCAGTACTCTACATACTGTCACATAATCAGCAAAAAGGATCGCCTTTTCCTTTGGACAATAAGTAACAGAGCTCTCTGATTTAAGTAAAGGAGGAACTGTTAAGTCTACACCAAAGAGTGCAAATTCTTAGTACTCTACATACTGTCACATAATCAGCCAAAAGGGTCGCCTTTCCCCTTGGACAATGAGTAAGAGAACTATGTGGTTTAAGCAAAGGGGGAACTGTTAAATCTACACCAAAGAGTGCAAATTCTCAGTACTCTACATACTGTCACATAATCAGCCAAAAGGGTCGCCTTTCCCTTTGGACAATGAGTAAGAGAACTATCTGGTTTAAGCAAAGGGGGAACTGTTAAATCTACACCAAAGAGTGCAAATTCTCAGTACTCTACATGCTGTGACATAATCAGCCAAAGGGGTTGCCTTTCCCTTTGGACAATGATTAACAGAGCTCTCTGATTCAAGTAAAGGAGGAACTGTTAAGTCTACACAAAAGAGTGCAAATTCTCAGTACTCTACATACTGTCACATAATTATAATCAGCCAAAGGGGTTGCCTTTCCCTTTGGACAATGATTAACAGAGCTCTCTGATTCAAGTAAAGGAGGAACTGTTAAGTCTACACCAAAGAGTGCAAATTCTCAGTACTGTATATACTGTCACATAATCAGCCAAAAGGGTCGCCATTTCCTTTGGACAATGAGTAAGAGAACTATCTGGTTTAAGCAAAGGAGGAAATGTTAAGTCTACACCAAAGAGTGCAAATTCTCAGTACTCTACACACTGTCACATAATCAGCCAAAAGGGTCGCCTTTTCCTTTGGACAATGAGTAAGAGAACTATCTGGTTTAAGCAAAGGAGGAACCGTTAAGTCTACACCAAAGAGTGCAAATTCTCAGTACTCTACATGCTGTCAGATAATCAGCCAAAAGGGTCGCCTTTTCCTTTGGACAATGAGTAAGAGAACTATCTGGTTGAAGTAAAGGAGGAACTGTTAAGTCTACACCAAAGAGTGCAAATTCTCAGTACTCTACATACTGTCACATAATCAGCCAAAAGGGTCGCCTTTCCCTTTGGACAATGAGTAACAGAGCTCTCTGATTTAAGTAAAGGAGGAACTGTTAAGTCTACACCAAAGAGTGCAAATTCTCAGTACTCTACATACTGTCACATAATCAGCCAAAAGGGTTGCCTTTCCCTTTGGACAATGAGTAACAGAGCTCTCTGATTTAAGTAAAGGAGGAACTGTTAAGTCTACACCAAAGAGTGCAAATTCTCAGTACTCTACATGCTGTCACATAATCAGCCAAAAGGTTCGCCTTTCCCTTTGGACAATGAGTAACAGAGCTCTCTGATTTAAGTAAAGGAGGGACTGTTAAGTCTACACCAAAGAGTGCAAATTCTCAGTACTCTACATACTGTCACATAATCAGCCAAAAGGGTTGCCTTTCCCTTTGGACAATGAGTAACAGAGCTCTCTGATTTAAGTAAAGGAGGAACTGTTAAGTCTACACCAAAGAGTGCAAATTCTCAGTACTCTACATGCTGTCAGATAATCAGCCAAAAGGGTCGCCTTTTCCTTTGGACAATGAGTAAGAGAACTATCTGGTTGAAGTAAAGGAGGAGCTGTTAAGTCTACACCAAAGAGTGCAAATTCTCAGTACTCTACACACTGTCACATAATCAGCCAAAAGGGTCGCCTTTTCCTTTGGACAATGAGTAAGAGAACTATCTGGTTTAAGCAAAGGAGGAACCGTTAAGTCTACACCAAAGAGTGCAAATTCTCAGTACTCTACATGCTGTCAGATAATCAGCCAAAAGGGTCGCCTTTTCCTTTGGACAATGAGTAAGAGAGCTATCTGGTTGAAGTAAAGGAGGAACTGTTAAGTCTACACCAAAGAGTGCAAATTCTCAGTACTCTACATGCTGTCAGATAATCAGCCAAAAGGGTCGCCTTTTCCTTTGGACAATGAGTAAGAGAACTATCTGGTTTAAGCAAAGGAGGAACTGTTAAGTCTACACCAAAGAGTGCAAATTCTCAGTACTCTACATGCTGTCAGATAATCAGCCAAAAGGGTCGCCTTTTCCTTTGGACAATGAGTAAGAGAGCTATCTGGTTGAAGTAAAGGAGGAACTGTTAAGTCTACACCAAAGAGTGCAAATTCTCAGTACTCTACATGCTGTCAGATAATCAGCCAAAAGGGTCGCCTTTTCCTTTGGACAATGAGTAAGAGAGCTATCTGGTTGAAGTAAAGGAGGAACTGTTAAGTCTACACCAAAGAGTGCAAATTCTCAGTACTCTACATGCTGTCAGATAATCAGCCAAAAGGGTCGCCTTTTCCTTTGGACAATGAGTAAGAGAGCTATCTGGTTGAAGTAAAGGAGGAGCTGTTAAGTCTACACCAAAGAGTGCAAATTCTCAGTACTCTACACACTGTCACATAATCAGCCAAAAGGGTTGCCTTTCCCTTTGGACAATGAGTAACAGAGCTCTCTGATTTAAGTAAAGGAGGAACTGTTAAGTCTACACCAAAGAGTGAAAATTCTCAGTACTCTACATGCTGTCACATAATCAGCCAAAAGGGTCGCCTTTTCCTTTGGACAATGAGTAAGAGAACTATCTGGTTTAAGCAAAGGAGGAACTGTTAAGTCTACACCAAAGAGTGCAAATTCTCAGTACTCTACATGCTGTCAGATAATCAGCCAAAAGGGTCGCCTTTTCCTTTGGACAATGAGTAAGAGAGCTATCTGGTTGAAGTAAAGGAGGAACTGTTAAGTCTACACCAAAGAGTGCAAATTCTCAGTACTCTACATGCTGTCAGATAATCAGCCAAAAGGGTCGCCTTTTCCTTTGGACAATGAGTAAGAGAGCTATCTGGTTGAAGTAAAGGAGGAGCTGTTAAGTCTACACCAAAGAGTGCAAATTCTCAGTACTCTACATACTGTCACATAATCAGCCAAAAGGGTCGCCTTTTCCTTTGGACAATGAGTAAGAGAGCTATCTGGTTGAAGTAAAGGAGGAGCTGTTAAGTCTACACCAAAGAGTGCAAATTCTCAGTACTCTACATGCTGTCAGATAATCAGCCAAAAGGGTCGCCTTTTCCTTTGGACAATGAGTAAGAGAGCTATCTGGTTGAAGTAAAGGAGGAGCTGTTAAGTCTACACCAAAGAGTGCAAATTCTCAGTACTCTACACACTGTCACATAATCAGCCAAAAGGGTCGCCTTTCCCTTTGGACAATGAGTAACAGAGCTCTCTGATTTAAGTAAAGGAGGAACTGTTAAGTCTACACCAAAGAGTGCAGATTTAAGGTATTAAATTAACTCTGCCATGATAACAAAGACTAACTGGGGAATTTCTTTTACGATAAGTACTTCTGTCAGGCAAAGGATTCAAACCTTGGCGGAATAGAAATGAAGGTAAACAGCAAGAACGTATTTAATCCTTTTGAAGACAAGTTTTTTTTTACTGAGAATCAAAGTCAACCTACCACCACTATTATAGCTGATTGGTAAATACTTGATAATTAGCAGTTTTTCTATAATCTTATTGCTAACACTCGTGATATTAATTTTTCCAAGTAAACCATAAATACCTAATCGTACTCAATCCACACTGCCATGTAATCACAGTATATATATATATATATATATATATATATATATATATATATATATATATATATATATACATATATATATATATATATATATATATATATATATATATATATATACACTGCATGTATGTATGTTTCAATGAATATATATATACATACACATACATACATACATACATATATATAATATATATATATATATATATATATGTATGTATATATATACATATATATATATATAGAATATATATATATATATATATATATATATATATATATATATATATATAATTTAGTTAAATATGTAACAGTGTTAAACAAGTTAAAGACAAGTGAAAGACAAGTGAAAGGTCAAATTTGTTTAAATCTAAGGAAAAAAAAGAGAAAAACTAATTTTAAGAAAGGAAATAAACATTCCTGCAATAAGAGAAAAATCTGATGAGTTTAGTTAAGCAATGCAAAATATGTAATCCCAGCCACATGATGAAATGCATGCATGTAAAGAAGAATAAACAGTAACCTAACTAAATTTGTATTGGAATTGGCACGATAGATAGGTGAAAAAGTTCCTATAAAAGATGAAGGGAAATTATGGAAAAAAAGAAACATCTAAAAATCTAATAAAAAAAGATTGGAAATGAGGGTAAAATCCAAGAAAGATGAAATAGAATTATCAGAACTATCCAAAATAATAATAATAATAAAAAAAAGACATTTATAAGCACAATCAGATCAAAATTGAGTAAAAGAAAGTAAGAAGCATCAAGTTAATGAAAAGAAGACTTGGAATAGGGGGGCCAAAATGCTTTAAACGATGAAAAAGGAAATATTTATCAACAAAAAAGATGGAGTGGTAGACATTGTAGAGGATTTCTATACCATGCTATACAATAGTGATATAAGAAATAACTTTGTCAATAAGATAATGAATGACCTACGCCGGTAACAGTAGGATAAGTAAAGAAAAAATTTAAATACGTGGAAAGGGGCAAAGCAACAGAAGATGACCTGACAGTTGATTTAATAATAGATGGAGGAGACTTCACAGTAGTAAAATTTGCTGAACTTTGCACAAAACATCTACAAGAAAGCTCTTTACCAACAGCTTGGAAAATTTACAAAAATTTACACCAATTTACAAAAGAGGAGACAAAATGCCCGAAAAATTACTGCCCAACAAGTATACTCTCAGGAATATATTAAGTATTTAGAAAGATCATACTAGGCCGAATAGAAAGACAGCTAGAGTTTAATCAACCAAGAGAGCAGGCAGGCTTTAGAAGTGGATATTCAACAATTGATTGTATCTCTGTATTAACCAGCATATTGAAAAATCAACAGAGTATGAAAAAATGTATGACATTTGTAGACTATGAGAAAGCTTTTGATTCTGTCAAAACTTCAGCAGTAATAAAAACACTTCTAAGACATAGAATAGATGAATCTTATATTAGAACACTTGATGATATCTATACGGGAAGTACAGCAATCCTACAACTGCATAAGGATAGTGAGAAAATTTTGATTGATAAAGAAGTTAGAAAAGGAGACCTCGTCTCGTAATTTATTAAGTGTACCTAGAAATTTTCAAGAATTTAAATTGGGGAATTAACATTAATGAGGAATACCTGAACAAGTTAAAATTTGCATATGTCATAGTACTATTTACTGAATCATGAGAGGAATTACAAAAGATGATAGAAAGCAAAAATGGAGGACTGAAAATGAATATGAGTAAAACAAAGATGTTCAATGGAAATGTAGAAATAGCAAATGAGGGTTAAGGACGAACCTTAAGAGATTGTTAATGAATATAGGTGCTTAGGAGAGACGGTTAAGTGTTTCCTCAGGCCGTGAGGCCAAAATTAGAAGGATAAGCATGGGATGGAGAGCTTTTGATGAACAAAATAAGATTATGAAAAGTAAAATGCAACTTTCTCTAAAAAGAAAAGTACTTAATAAGATGATCTTAACAGTATTAACTTATGCATCAGAAACTTGGAGTCTTAATAAAGCTTTAGAAGAAAGCTTGTTACAACCCAAAGAGCTATAGAAAGAATAATGATGGGAATGACACTTAAAGACAGAAAAAGAGCAACATGGATATGAGACCAAACTAAAGTAGAGGATATTCTAACAACGTGAAAAAAAAAAAGAAATGGACATAGGCAGGACTAAATGATAAGAATGACAAATAGAAGGGCATTAAGAATAACAGAATGGGACCCTAGCGATTGCAAAATAAGCAGGGGAAGGAAGAGAAGACGATGGATTGACGAACTAAGAAAATTTGCAGGTATAGACTAGCAAAGAAAAATAATATAAGTGGAAAGTCATATTTAAGGCTTTTATCCTACAGTGGCCTAGCTAAGGCCGATGATGAGGATGATGATTATGATATATACAATATATTTATATACATATAGATCCATTCTTCTAGAAAAAAGGCATGAAATTCAGATGATAATGCTTAGATAAAAAAAAATTGAGAGCATCCAGAAATCTCAATAAAGGTTGCATAAAGAGACTAAATATAAAGATCAATATAAATAACATACAAAATATAGAGATTCTATAATATAAGAAAAAAGACAGTAGGGTAGATTTAGAAGCTAAAGCTACAAAACATGTTGTTTGGTGGACTCCTACCCGATAGTTTAAACCCGTTCTCCTCAAAATCCTCACTTTTCGAAATGGCTGTTGGGAAAAAAAATGACATCTCGATGAGAAAGGAGAAAACTTGGGAATAAAAAAAAAGAATGAGGGAAGCCTTGCTTTGTGCATCGTAAAAATTGTCTATATTTAATTATAAAAGTGTAAAAAAATTATTTTCGAACCACAAAAGTTGCTCTATCGTTAAAGGGTTTAACTATAATTTCGACGAGTGACATAGCAAGGCGGTAATCCCTCATCCCCAAAGACATGCTCTTCAGTGTGCATTCGTATATCAGGTCATTCCCTTTAGAGGACTTCATATATCAAAGAGTTTGCTAGGAAGAATTAGGACAGAAATCAAAATTATGGGACTGATAAAAAAGAATAATAAATGATTATTCATACCCGGCATTCTGTATTCTCGGCTGTAGTCAGCATGTTTGGATACGGCTGGAAAAAAAAATGGAAGAAAAAAAGGGTTGAATTATCTCCCTCAGTCCAGATGAATTTCATAAACATGTTAATATAAAATAAACTTGCATAAAATATAAGAATCATATTAAAATAAATTATGATATGAATGCAAAACAATTTCTAATTAAAGGCCTACTGTCTACTTTATAAAATCAAATAACATTATTGCAACTAAATCAAAATCAAAATTGTTATGAGTTAAATACGAACAATGTAGCAGAGGTTCCGAGCGAAATAAACCACACCCCCAATGACGTCATAGCCAATCACGTTGTCTCCCACGCAAGCAGCGATCATAATACACAACGTGATTGGCTATGTCGTCATCAGGGGAAGGGGCTTATTTTGCCCAGAATCTTTGCAGTGACTATAGTGAACATGCAAAACAATAAACATATATACTATTAGCCACAAAATAACAGTTTTAATAACGAAGATAAAAGATATTGGTTATTGTTTATTATTCAACCATAATTTCATCCTTTAAGCAACTCCTCAAAACTATGTAAGGGTATAAACAAGCAATACTATGATGTCTAACGATTTACATTCAATCCATAAAATAAGGTTTTAGTTTACCTTCGAAAACACATATGAGTTGGCGACAACTGAACTTAACTCCAACTAGCGTTTGTCCAATCCTTTGTAGCGCACGTGTTTCATAAACGCTCATACAATTATCATTGCTTTTTTTTTATCTCTCGCTCTCTCTCCTACACTGATAATAGAAAACCCTGTTTAAGCCTGCCATAGCATGTTTCAGATTGATTGAATTTTTGTGACATTTTTGCTCTCAACTGCTTGTATATAAGCTTGTTATCTAATGCTATTGCTTTTTTATCTCTCGCTCTCTCCCGTACAGATAAAAAAAAACAATGTGTTTAAGTTTGCACTCGCATGTTTCAGATTGTTTAATTTTTTGTGACATTCTTGCTCTCAAATGCTTGTATATAAGCTCGTTATCTGTTGAATAAACTTTACTTGCATTCCCCTCGCCTCTCTGTTAGTACCTAACAGTGACCTCACACATCATCTTTCCTAAACACCTTTCACATTCTTCTAGATATTTCAGACTAGCCCGGGATATAATCTTCTACCAATATGGTCCCATTTTGAACTTGAACAAAGCCATATATGTGTATATGCATGCATACATGTATGCAAGCATGTATATGGGTATGCATCTATGTATATGCGATAAGGTATACATATATGTGATTGTATACCCATGGATATGCAAAATTAGGTCACGTAAAGCCAATCACGCCTAATTCATGGGAATAAGCTCTGCCCACAAAGGCACCTACTTCTTTTCCCAAATACAAGTGATGTAATTTTCTGAGGATTTGTTCGACAAATGTTTGTAACTATGTACACCCACTGTACCATATATATTGTAAAAATCTCTTTAAAAATTAGTCCTTTACATGATGTCGTAGAGACGAAACCAGTCAATATTCACCAAGTATTTTCATATTTCCTTATGGTTTATTGCATCTGATTATCATGGGTTTCTGTGAGTTTTACGCATTTATGTAGGTGTATGTGTGTGTATATATATATATATGTATATATATATATATATATATATATATATATATATACATATATATATATATATATATATATATATATATATATATATATATATACACAAACAAGTGTACATAACACATAAATAACGATGGTTAAATATTTATATAGATATGCACACACACGCGCACCACCTCTCACCAGGTTATGACTACTCTCTCCCCTCCTACCTGAGGGACGGGAAGGGCCGAGTGCCGGAATATATATATATATATATATATATATATATATATATATATATATATATATATATATATATATATATATATATATATTATATATATATATATATATATATATATATATATATAAATATATATATATGTGTATATATATATATATATATATATATATATATATATATATACTGTATATATACATACATATGTATATATATATACTGTATATATATATATATATATATATATATATATACACATACATACACGGTATATATATATATATATATATATATATATATATATATATATATATATATATATATATATATATATTAGTGGGGCAGCATAGCTAACCTATTGTGCATTTTGTGATACAAGCACCAAATTTGGCACAAATGTACATTGACATATGGCAAACCTTTTCAGATATTGAGCAACTCGGAATTCTCTATTCATGTCCGCCATATTGGAATTCAAAATGGCCGCCATTTGAAATCTACATTTGCACTTATCTGTGGATCTAAAATTGCTATTGCCTCGATTCTGGTGCCTAAATGTAGGTTTTGGGGGGGCAAGGAATCCAATGGTTACAATCTGCATTGCGTATTTTTTTACCACTGAGCCGCCATATTAGATTTCAAAATGGCCGCCATTTGAAATCTTCATTTTTGATTATCAGTGGGTCTAATGCTGCTTTTGACTCAATTCTGGTGTCTTACTGTATGTTTGGGGGGGGGGGGTCAAGGATTTCAATGATAACAATCTGCATTGTGTATCTTTTAGCATTGAGCCGCCATGTTGGATTTCAAAATGGCCGCCATTTAAAATCTACATTTGCGATTACCTATGGGTTTAATAGCGCTATTGACTTGATTCTTGTGTCTAAATGTATGATTCCGGTGGGGGGGGGAGGGGCAAGAAATCCAATGTTTTGGGGGACAAAGATTCTAATGATAACAAAATACATTGCATATTTTTACCTATGGACCGCCACTTTGGATTTCAAAATCGGTGCTTTACATTGCATGGCCGCTTCTCAATTTGCGGTTTACATTATCTGAGGATCTAATGATTTGATTCTGGTGGTGGCTTGGTGGTAGTAATACTCTCTTGAATATTCCGTGTAAGAATGACCAGGAAAACGATCAGTTAGGGCCAAACTCCATTTCGGGTAAAAATGACACAGAATAAGGTATAATAATAAGACCATTTCTCGGTCAGATCTGACCTTTTCTGTGTAAAATCTAACTCTATTCCGAGTCATTTTTGATCCAGAATGGAGTTTGGCCCAAACTGATCCCTTTCCGGGTCTGACACGGAACTTTTAAGAGTGTAGTTGTGGTAGCAGTTTTCGTGGCATTTATGATTACAGAAATGCTACATTGTGTCTTTTCAGGTTCATCGTGATGCATGCATGCCTGTAGACTGACTGTGCTGGTTCTTCTGAAGACAGTTCGATCACCATGTCCAAGAGGTTCACACTAGCTCATGCTGAGCGAACTTCATCAACATCACAACACCTCACCACTACTAACTGGAGGTTATGCATCATATGTCAAGAGGACAAGATGGAGACATTGACCAAACCTGAACAATCTAAGAGAAAAGACATTGGTAGTGGATACAGTTCACTTGCAGAGAACTTGATCAAATTCAGTGAACTTGGAGAGCTTCCAGGATCACTCCAATTGGAAAGACTTGATGATGGCCATGGCATTGAAGCTGCGATGGTTGCACACAGCGCACAATATCATCATACATGCAAGCTCCAGTACAACAACACCAAACTACAGAGAGCACAGAAGAGAGCACTCAGGAAAGAAGGTCAGAGCGATGAGGAACAATCTTTATGCAAACGCACCAGGGCGCATTCACGTTCGAGTACAGAGAAGGTTCCAGAAACTTGTTTCTTCTGTGGACAACCTGCGGGGACTAATAGTCTTCTGAAAGCTGCAACATTCAAAATTGACAGACGGGTCCGTGCCTGTGCAAACCTTCTTGGTGATACAGAACTGCTTGGCCGTCTCAGTGGTGGGGACATCGTTGCGTTGGACACCCAGTATCACCTGTAGTGCTTGATACAACTGCGCGAGATCGGTCCAATCAACAGGACCACAGTACTCACACCAAGAGAGAGCAATGTCGGCAGTAGCCTTTGCTGAACTCGTCCTCTACATTGAAGAAACAAGACAAGATGAGGAGACAGCACCAGTATTTAGATTGGCCGATCTTGTCCACCTATATCAGTCGAGAATGGAACAGCTTGGAGTGCAGCTCGATACGAGAGTCCACTCCACACGACTGAAACAGAGATTGCTATCTCAGTTTCCTGACATGCGACCACACACCAAGAGGAGGGACATGTTGATGGCATTTGAAGAAAATCTCGGTGCTGCTCTTGACAAAGCCTGCGAACTGGACAGTGATAGTGATGCAGTCCATCTTCCACGTGCTGCACACATTGTTCGCCGTCATATGTTTGGAGAAGCCAAGCCCTTCACAGGATTCCCTGAAGGATGTCAAGAAGAATCTGTGCCACCGTTGCTGCTTGCACTAGTCAGCATGATTCTCGAGGAACCCAGCATCAAGGACCAGATGGAAGACACTAACCCTGCAGCAATTACCACAGCCCAGATACTGAAGTTCAACAGCGTCAAACACAAGCGAACTCGTGGCACCACATCGTCCACCTGTGTCAGGCACAGTGTTGCACAAGAGACCCCATTTCCAACATACATAGGGATGATGTTGCATGCTCATACAGGCAAGAAAGAATTAGTCGACAGACTTTCACACCTTGGCTTAAGCATCTCGTATGACAGAGTGCTCCAGCTCTCAGCACAGATGGGCAATCGTGTCTGCAAACAATTTCACAGAGAACAAGTGGTCTGCCCTCCAAAGTTGCATGGCGAAGTGTTTACAACTGCCACTGTAGACAACATAGACCACAACCCCAGTGCAACAACATCAAAAGACTCCTTCCATGATACCGTATTTCTTTAATACACACCCTTCTTACACTGGTGAAGGAGTGGATCGGAGCATCGTCGTTGCAGGAGAATCTGGAGATGCACGGTCCAAGACTGTCGCCCCTTTGCTGCACTATTATACTGACGTACCCCCCGTCACTAGCAGCATAGCATGTCAGAATTTTAACTAAGATATTTAAGATATGACCTAAGACATGTATCAAAATTATAAAACTCAAAATTAGTAGTTGAAGTAAGTCGATATTTATTTAGAGTTTTACAGGGAAAGCTAGTGTTGAGAAGTTTACGTTGTTTTGCGTTAATGTTCACACTATTTTGTGGATATTCAGACGTAACCCCGAATAGATCATTTTGTGATATTGATTGAAGAAATGGAGAAAACTAATCATATATGAAAGGTGCCATATCAAACCTAGAACAACACAGAATCTAATCAATAACTCAAACTATTTTTACTTCACAGACTTTGAGTAAAATGTTGTCTTGTCAAAAATACATGATGATGAATATTCATCTCTCATGAATTTATGCCCCCTGTGGCCGCGGGGGCATAAAACAATTAGAATAGCGCCAACGTTATCCCTGCGTGTCGTAAGAGGCGACTAAAAGGGACGGGACGAGGGGGCTGGGAACCCCCTCTCCTGTAAAAGTATCCTGTGAGACAGCAACAAAGAGATGGAGCTGGGGGGAGAGTGACTGCTCCCCGCACTCTAGTTTTGGGGTGTTTGAATGTGCGTGGATGTAGTACGATAGAGAGTAAAAGATGTGAGATTGGAAGTATGTTTAGAAGTAGAAGGATGGATGTATTGGCCTTGTGTGAGACAAAGATGAAAGGAAAGGGTGAAGTGATGTTTGGTGAAATGTCTGGTAGAGTGTCTGGGATTGAAAGGGGAAGAGCGAGAGAAGGTGTGGCTTTATTGCTGAGTGAATGGATGACAGGTAAAGTAGTGGAATGGAAGGAGATATCATCTAGGTTAATGTGGGTAAGGGTTAGGTTGGGTAGGGAATGTTGGGCGTTTTTTCAGTGCGTATGGGCCAGGTAGTGAGAAAAGTGAAGAAGAGCGGAATGAGTTTTGGAATGAATTAACTAGGTGTGTAGAAGGACTGGGTAGAAGGAATTATGTAGTTGTTATGGGTGACTTAAATGCTAGAGTGGGTGCTGGAGAGGTAGAAGGTGTCATTGGGAAGTATGGCGTACCAGGTGAAAATGAGAGTGGTGAGAGACTGGTAGATATGTGTGTTGAACAAGAGATGGTAATAAGTGCTAGCTTTTTTAAGAAGAAAGATAAAAATAAGTATACATGGGTAAGAGTGGCAAATGGAAGAGTAGTAGAAAGGGCATTAATGGATTATGTGTTGATAACTAAAAGAATGTTTGGAAGATTGAAAGACGTGCACGTGTTTAGGGGTATGGCTAACGGTATGTCTGATCATTTTTTGGTGGAAGGAAAATTGGTTGTAGCAAAAGAGTGGGGGAATAGAGTAGGTGGATGTAAAAGGGAGCTAGTGAGGGTTGAAGAGCTAATAAAACCTGGGGTAAAAAGTAAATATCAGGAAAGGTTGAAAATGGCATATGACGAGGTGAGAGTAAGAGAAACTGGTAATTTAGAGGAGGAGTGGAAGTTAGCAAAAGAAAATTTTGTTGGGATTGCAAGTGATGTATGTGGCAAGAAGGTTGTTGGAGGCAGCATGAGGAAGGGCAGTGAATGGTGGAATGAAGGAGTGAAGGTAAAAGTGGAAGAGAAAAAGAGGGCTTTTGAAGAATGGCTGCAGAGTAATAGTATAGAGAAGTATGAAAAATATAGAGAGAAAAAGGTGGAAGTAAAGCGCAAGGTACGTGAGGCAAAGAGGGCAGCTGACCTGAGGTGGGGTCAGGGACTGGGTCAGTCATATGAAGAGAATAAGAAGAAGTTTTGGAAAGAAGTGAAGAGAGTAAGAAAGGCCGGCACAAGAATTGAAGAGACAGTGAAAGATGGAAATGGAAGGTTGTTAAAAGGAGAGGAGGCAAGGAAAAGGTGGGCGGAATATTTTGAAAGTTTGCTGAATGTTGAGGATGATAGGGAGGCAGAGATTATTGCTGTTCCAGGTGTTGAGGTGCCAGTGATGGGAGATGAGAATGAGAGAGAGATTACAATAGAGGAAGTGAGGAGAGCACTAGATGAAACGAGAGTAGGAAAAGCATCTGGTATGGATGGTGTGAAAGCTGAGATGTTGAAGGAAGGGGGTGTGACTGTAATTGAATGGTTGGTGAGATTGTTTAATGTGTGTTTTGTGTTGTCAATGGTACCAGTAGATTGGGTCTGTGCATGTATTGTACCACTATATAAGGGTAAGGGAGATGTGCATGAGTGTTGTAATTCAAGAGGTATTAGTTTGTTGAGTGTAGTTGGAAAAGTGTATGGTAGAGTACTGATTAATAGGATTAAGGATAAAACAGAGAATGCAATCTGGGAAGTACAGGGGGGTTTTAGAAGAGGTAGGGGTTGTATGAATCAGATTTTTACAGTTAGGCAGATATGCGAGAAATATTTAGCAAAAGGTAAGGAGGTGTATGTTGCGTTTATGGATCTGGAGAAAGCATATGATAGAGTTGATAGGGAAGCAATGTGGAATGTGATGAGGTTATATGGAGTTGGTGGAAGGTTGTTGCAAGCAGTGAAAAGTTTCTACAAAGGTAGTAAAGCATGTGTTAGAATAGGAAATGAAGTGAGCGATTGGTTTCCGGTGAGAGTGGGGCTGAGACAGGGATGTGTGATGTCGCCGTGGTTGTTTAACTTGTATGTTGATGGAGTGGTGAGAGAGGTGAATGCTCGAGTGCTTGGACGAGGATTAAAACTGGTAGACGAGAATGATCATGAATGGGAGGTAAATCAGTTGTTGTTTGCAGATGATACTGTACTGGTAGCAGACACAGAAGAGAAGCTTGACCGACTAGTGACAGAATTTGGAAGGGTGTGTGAGAGAAGGAAGTTGAGAGTTAATGTGGGTAAGAGTAAGGTTATGAGATGTACGAGAAGGGAAGGTGGTGCAAGGTTGAATGTCATGTTGAATGGAGAGTTACTTGAGGAGGTGGATCAGTTTAAGTACTTGGGGTCTGTTGTTGCAGCAAATGGTGGAGTGGAAGCAGATGTACGTCAGAGAGTGAATGAAGGCTGCAAAGTGTTGGGGGCAGTTAAGGGAGTAGTAAAAAATAGAGGGTTGGGCATGAATGTAAAGAGAGTTCTATATGAGAAAGTGATTGTACCAACTGTGATGTATGGATCGGAGTTGTGGGGAATGAAAGTGATGGAGAGACAGAAATTGAATGTGTTTGAGATGAAGTGTCTGAGGAGTATGGCTGGTGTATCTCGAGTAGATAGGGTCAGGAACGAGGTGGTGAGGGTGAGAACGGGTGTAAGAAATGAGTTAGCGGCTAGAGTGGATATGAATGTGTTGAGGTGGTTTGGCCATGTTGAGAGAATGGAGAATGGCTGTCTGCTAAAGAAGGTGATGAATGCAAGAGTTGATGGGAGAAGTACAAGAGGAAGGCCAAGGTTTGGGTGGATGGATGGTGTGAAGAAAGCTCTGGGTGATAGGAGGATAGATGTGAGAGAGGCAAGAGAGCGTGCTAGAAATAGGAATGAATGGCGAGCGATTGTGACGCAGTTCCGGTAGGCCCTGCTGCTTCCTCCGGTGCCTTAGATGACCGCGGAGGTAGCAGCAGTAGGGGACTCAGCAGTATGAAGCTTCATCTGTGGTGGAAATGTGGGAGGTTGGGCTGTGGCACCCTAGCAGTACCAGCTGAACTCGGCTGAGTCCCTGGTTAGGCTGGAGGAACATAGAGAGTAGAGGTCCCCTTTTTTGTTTGTTCTTGTTGATGTCGGCTAACCCCCAAAATTGGGGGAAGTGCCTTTGGTATATGGATGGATGGATGAATTAAGTGGAGTACTGTAATAAAGTATGTCATTTTGAAAAATGGACATTGTCATGTACTGTAAAAATATTTGACCCAGAGGTAATCGCACATGTAGAATTCAAGTGGCGGCCATTTTGAAATCCAATATGTTGGCTAATTTATAAAGATACACAATGCAGATTGTAACCATCGGATTCCTTTCCTCCCAAAACATACATTTGGACACAAGAATCGAGTCAATAGCAGCATTAGACCCAAAGATAATCGAAAATGTAGATTTCAAACAACGGCTATTTTGAAATCCAATATGGCAGCTCATTGGTACAAAATATGCGATGCCGATTGTTACCATTAGATTCCTTGCCCCCCCCCCCCCCCCAACATACATTTAGACACCAGAATCGAGTCAATAGCAGCATTAGACCCAAAGATAATCGAAAATGTAGATTTCAAATGGCGGCCATTTTGAATTCCAATATGGCAGACATGAAGGGAGAATTCCGAGTGGCTCAATATCTGAAAATGTTCGCTGTATATCAAAGTACATTTGTGCCAAATTTGATGCTTGTATCGCAAAATGCACAATCCTTTTGAAATTTCGAGCTAAACCGCCCCACTATATATATATATATATATATATATATATATATATATATATATATATATATATATATATATATATATATATAAACATTTGCTCTTTATTATATGAAGGTTATACATATATATATATATATATATATATATATATATATATATATATATATATATGTATATATATATATACATATATATATATATATATATATATATATATATAAAATATATATAATATATATATATATATATATATATATATATACATATATATACTGTATATACACAATATACATACAGTATATATATATATATATATATATATATATATATATATATATATATATGTATATATATATCCGTTTTATCATTTGCCTCCTTTACCTCTATCACTTTACTTTGGACTAGCCCAGGGGTGGGGAACCCTTTTTTGTATGAAGGCCATCATGCAATTCCTCAATGCTCCTTAAGGCCGCATAGAATTTTGTTGGTTATTTTATCCTCCAAGTAATTTAATGGTAATCCAAAGAAAGTGATAGGTTTATACAAATTTAAAGCATTACAATTTCGAATATTTGAATTAAGTGCTTTTCATACAAGTAATCAGTAAATGAATTATATTGAAAACTAAATTTTAAAATATTTCATTCAAGTTTGGGTAGTTTTCAAACTACCGTAAGTAAATGAATAATATCGAAAGCATGTCATTTTCAAATTACATTAGTTAAGCAAGTATGTTCTTTGTATTGAAGTGATAAATAAACTGATATTAATCTTTTGGAAAAGATAGCTTATAAATATCAACAATATAACCTTTTTCAAATATTTTTTATTGGCAAGTAGGTACTTTTTAAACAATCACATCTCATAAAAATTCAACATCCCAGTAAAAATAATTGTATGTTTAAACACACTTGGCTGTTTTCATTGAAAAAAAAAAATCAATTATTTGCTTTCTTAAGATGTAAAATAAATTCCTAGCTCTTAGCCAACATAGCTGGAACACCATCAGTGCATAAGGAAGTAAAATTTAGTCCTCCTTTGTGACATTGCTTATTGAAGTTGTTAAAATTATTCCTCTTGTCCTTGCGTTAAGGTTACCTAAGGGAAGCTGTTTTTCATACAATCAAAACCCATCAGTGAGAGCACAAAAAAATATTTTTATGCAAAACATCTGGAACCTGTTGACTCATCTAAACCTAACATAGATCACAGTGAGGAGATGGACAAAACAGGAACTCTCTCGTCCATCACAAGTTAAATCACTCACTTACTGTAACTAGCAGTTTTTCCTTGTCAACTACAACACCTGTTGCAGCTGACAATGAAAAACTGCTAGTCTTAATAAGTTAGGATTCATTGAATTCAAGGAAAAATTGCTTCCATTCTCTGGGAAGTCCATAACTGAACACACCTTTCCTATTGTCTGTGTGTACATATTTGTATGTGTACATACAGTAGAATGATTTCAAACACACAATATTCAGTGTTAAAGCAGAAATATACTAAACATACTGTACACATATCAGAGGCCGTAGAAGGCCGCACTTGATTGTCCAGAAGGCCATATACGGCCTTAAGGCCGCAGGTTCCCCATCCCTGGACTAGCCTATCAACACTTCTTTGGCCATGGATATGATACAACTGCACCTTAGTCACCTTACATAACATGATATTTCCTTCTTTAAATCTTTTATTTCCGTGCTCGAACCGTTACGCCAGTTGTGGTGGCCGATGCGGTAACGTCCCTGACTGTTGAACGCCAGACTAGGGTTCGAGTCCCACTCACTCGTTCTTTCTTTGGTCGCTGGAACCTCACCATCCTTGTGAGTTAAGGATGGGGGGTTAGGGGTGGCTACAGGTCTATCTGCCGAGTCACCAGCAGCCATTGCCTGGCCCTCCTTGGTCTTGGCTTGGGTGGAAAGGGGGGCTTGAGCACTGATCATATATAAATATGGTCAGTCTCTAGAGCATTGTCCTGCTTGAAAGGGCAAGGTCACTGTCCCTTGCCTCTTCCATTCATGAGCGGCCCTTAACCCTTTAAACCACCACTGAATTCTACAAACTTCTCGTCTATCATTCCCCCCTCTATTTATTTAACTTTAGCCTACATATTATCCATTTTTTTTTCATTTTATGCTCTTCCCCCTGTCTGCTTATCCTATTCACTTTTCTTGATTACATTTGCATAAACTTTTCCACACCTTCATCTCCATCTTGGAACTTTTTCTTCAAACATATTATAATCAAGATTAACTCTGGAAATGATAATGTAATATATAGTATTCCTTGTTCAGAATGTAACTCGTTTTGTGTTGTCCAAAAATTTAAAGGCTTTTTTTAAATAAAACAGTATGAGATGGCCGTCTCTAGGGGGAACTGTCAATAATACTTTGGCCTTCGACTGGCTATAGGATTAAGCCACTGAATCAGCTGATCAGAGATGAGTACAATAGCCCAAAAATATTGTCGAATTCCTGTTAATTGCGTGTTGTTAATGTTTTTTAAACATTTTATTTTAATTTTGCCTTACTTATGTCGTTTATTTATTTCCTTTCCTCACTGGGCTATTTTTCCCTGTTGGAGCCCTTGGGCTTATAGCATCTTGCTTTTCCAACTAGGGTTGTAGCTTAGCTAATAGATATAATAATAATAATAATAATATTAATAATAATAATATTGATAAAAATAATAATAATATTAATAATAATAATAATAATAATAATATCAATATTAATAAAAATAATGATAATAATAATATTAATAATAATATTAATAATAATAATAATAATAATAATAATAATAATACCCAAGGTCCCAATTTAAACCAGAGCCCTGGTCTGTTTTTCATTAATCCTGTGTTATCCTAAAAGGACTCTCGTTCTCCTGTATAAATATAGTTTTGTATCTCTATTTTCACTGCGAGCCCCTTGATGTCACTAATAGGACGAAAGTACTAACTCCAATCAAGTCTTTTCATTTTTCCTTTCGTGGCTATAATATATATAGCCCTAGGGCGCCAACAGATGTTTGGTTTAAAGGATGAAAATAGAAATATCAACAAAAGAGATGGAGTGATGAAATGTGCAAAGGATTTCTATACAATGCTATATAATAGTGACATGAGAAATAACTTTTCCAATAGAAATAATTTAACACCTGAACCGGTATTATTATTATTATTATTATTATTATTATTATTATTACTAGGTAAGCTACAACCCTAGTTGGAAAAGCAGGATGCTATAACCCTAGAGACTCCAACAGGGAAAATAGCCCAGTGAGGAAAGGAAAAACGGAAAATAGATTATTTCAAGAGGAGTAACTCCATTAAAATAGATATCTCCTGTATAAACTATAAAAAAAAAAAACTTTAACAAAACAAGAGGAAGAGAAATAAGATAGAATAGTGTGCTTGAGTGTACCCTCAAGCAAGAGAACTCTAACCCAAGACAGTGGAAGACCATGGTACAGAGGCTATGGCACTACTCAAGACTAGAAAACAATGGTTTGATTTTGGAGTGTCCTTCTCCTAGAAGAACTGCTTACCATAGCTAAAGAGTCTCTTCTACCCTTACCAAGAGGAAATCGGCCACTGAACAATTAGTGCAGTAACCCCTTGGGTGAAGAAGAATTGTTTGGTAATCAGTGTTGTCGGGTGTATGAGGACAGAGGAGAATCTGTAAAGAATAGGCCAGACTCAGAATCAGGGATGGGGAACCTGCGGCCTTAAGGCCTCATGTGGCCTTCTGGACCATCAAGTGCGGCCTTCTACGGCCTTTGATATATGTACAGATGTGTAGTATATTTCTGCTTTGACACTGAATATTGTGTTTGAAATCATTCTACTGTATGTACACACATACAAATATGTAAACACAGACAATAGGGAAGTTGTGTTCAGTGATGTACCTCCCAGAGAATAGAAGCAATTTTTCCTTGAATTCAATGAGTCCTAACTTAATACTACTAGCAGTTTTTCCTTTTCAGCTGCAACAGCTGTTGTAGCTGACAAGGAAAAACTGCTACTTGCAGTGAGAGATTTAACGTATGATTGACGAGGGAGTTCCTGTTTTGTCCATCTCCTCCCTGTGATCTATGTTAGTTTTAGATGAGTCAACAGGTTCAGATTTTGAGCATAAAAAATATGTTATTGTTGCTTTCACTGATGAGTTTTGATTGTATGAAAAACAGCTTCCCTTAGGTAACCTTAACTCAAGGACAAGAACATTTTAACAACAATAAGCAGTCACAAAAGCGGACTAAATTTTACTCCCTTATTATAATAAGTTATGCACTGTTGGTGTTCCAGCTATGATGGCTAAAAACTAGGGATTGATTGAACATCTTAAGAAAGCAAATAATATTTTTTTTATGAAAACAGCTAAGTGAGTTTAAACAAATATATACAATTTTTTACTGGGATGTAGCATTTTTATGAGATGTGATTGTTTAAAACGTACATACTTGCCAATATAAAATATTTGAAAAGCTTATATTTTTTATATTTATAAGCTATCTTTTCCAAAAGATTAATATTTTTTTATTTATCACTTCAATACAAAGAACCTACTTGCTTAACTAAAGTAACATGAAAATGACATGCTTTCGATATTATTCATTTACTTACGGTAGTTTGAAAACTACCCAACCTTGAATGAAATATATAAAAATTAGTTCTCAATATAATTCATTTACTGATTACTTGTATGAAAATTACTTAATTCAAATATTTGAAATTGTAATGCTTTAAATTTTTATAAACCTGTCACTCTTTCTTTAGATTACTAATAAATTACTTGGAGGATAAAATAACCAACAAAATTCTATGCGGCCTTAAGGAGCATTGAGGAATTGCAAGATGGCCTTCATCCAAAAAAGGGTTCCCCACCCCTGGGCCAAACTATTCAGTGTGTGTGTAGGCAAAGGGAAAATGAACAGTAACCAGAGAGAAGGACCCAATGTAGTACCATCTGGCCGGTCAAAAGACCCCATAACTCTCTAGCGGCAGTATCTCAACGGGTGGCTGGTGCCCTAGCCAACCTACTAATCAAAGGTAACAGTAAGAGAAGTAAAGAAATCATTAAAACGCATGGAAAGAGGCAAAGCAGCAGGAGAAGATGGCCTAACAATTGATTTAATAATAGATGGAGATTTTATAGTAGCAAAAGTATTCGATCTTTACACAGACTGTCTGCAAGAAGGCTCTGTACCTACAGCTTGGAAAAAAACTTTATTATTATACTAATTGACAAAGAGGGCGGCACAAAAGACCTGGAAAATGACTGCCCAATAAGTTTACTTTCAGTAATTATGAAATATTTAAAAAGATTATATTAGGCCGAATAGAAAGACAACTAGACTTTATTCAACCATGAGAGCATCAGGCTTTAGAAGGAGGTATTCAACAACTGACCATTTCCATGTAATTAACCAACTAATGGAAAAATTAACAAAGTATGACAAACCACTATGTATGGCATTTATGAACTATAAGAAAGGTTTTGATTCTGTCAAAACTTCAGAAGTAATGAAAGACTTTAAAGACAAGGAATAGATGAATCTCATGTTGGAATACTTGAAGATGGATATACAGGAAGTATGGCAATCCTAAAACTATATTAAGATAGTGAGAAAATTCTGATTGAGAAAGGAGTTAGACAGGGAGACACAACTCCTAAATAAGTCACGGTGTGCCTAAAAGAGGTTTTTAAGAATTTAGATTGGACAATGTGGAAATTAACATTGAAGGGACTACCTAAACAACTTAAGATTTGCAGATGATATTGTTCTGCTTAGTAAATTACAAGAGTATTTTGCAAAAGATGGCAGAATATATGAATACAGAAGGCCGAAATATGGAACTGAAAATGAATATAAGTAAAACTAAGATCATGTTCAATGAAAATATAGAGACAACAAATACAGGTTATGGACGAACCTCTAGAGATAGTTAATAATATACATACTTATGACAGACAGTAAGTGTTTCCCCAGGACACGAAATTAAAAGTAGATTAAGCATGGAATGGAGAGCTTTTGGTAAACAAAATGAGGTTATGAAAAGTAAAAGGCCACTTTCTCTAAAAAGAAAAGTATTTAATGACATGGTCCTACCAGTATTAACTTATGTATCAGAAACTTACTAAAGCCTTCAAACATAAGCTAGTTACAACTCAGAGATCTATGGCAAACGGACAGAATAAGACTAAGACAGAAAAAAGCAACATGCTATTAACGCTATTCTTAATAGCATCTGTATAAGGAATAATAGACAGATAAAAACTTCCAAATATGCTCTGAATGCTCATCATATGATCAAACATAAAAGGGGTGTACAGAAAATACAAAGAAATGTATACAAGGAATGTACAGAAAATACAAAGAAATGTATACAAGGAATGTACAGAAAATACAAAGAAATGTATACAAGGAATGTACAGAAAATACAAAGAAATGTATACAAGGAATGTACAGAAAATACAAAGAAATGTATCAACTGCAATTAACAACACAGAACTTGAGCTGTAAAATGCCCAATGAGAAAGATCAAAGCAAGAGATCAAAGCAAACAGATATGGACCATCCACTGCACATAACGGTACAAGTTACGACAAGGTAACAGCTACCGATACACCACCACTGAATTCTACGAACTTCTCGTCTATCATTCCCCCCCCCCCCTCTATTTATTTAACTCTAGCCTACATATTATCCATTTTTTTCATTTTATGCTCTTCCCCCCGTCTGCTTATCCTATTCACTTTTCTTGATTACATTTGCATAAACATTTCCACACCTTCATCTCCATCTTTGAACTTCTTCTTCAAACAAATTATAATCAAGATTAGCTCTGGAAATTCTTCTACTTCTTCTTTATATTGCCCGGAGCTTCTCTCCGGACAGGGGCTTTTTGACGGTGCGTCTAGCCCCTAGGTGGTTAGCTCTGGAAATGATAATGTAATATATAGTATTCCTTGTTCAGAATGCAACTCGTTTTATGTTGCCCAAACATTTAAAGGCTTTTTTTATATAAAACAGCACGAGATGGCCGTCTCTAGGGGGATCTGTCAATAATACTTTGGCCTTCCACTGGCTATAGCATTAAGCCACTGAATCGGCTGGTCAGAGATGAGTACAATAGCCCAAACATATTGTCGAATCCCTGTTAATTGCGTGTTGCTAATGTTTTTTTTAAATTTTAATTCAATTTTGCATTACTTATATCGTTTATTTATTTCCTTTCCTCACTGGGCTATTTTTCCCTGTTGGAACCCTTGGGCTTATAGCATCTTGCTTTTCCAACTAGGGTTGTAGCTTAGCTAATAATAATAATAATAATAATAATAATAATAATACCCAAGGTCCCAATTTAAACCAGAGCCCTGGTCTGTTTTTCATTAATCCTGTGTTATCCTAAGGACTCTCGTTCTCCTGTATAAATATAGTTTTGTATCTCTATTTTCACTGCGAGCCCCTTGATGTCACTAATAGGACGAAGGTACTAACTCCAATCAAGTCTTTTCCTTTTTCCTTTCGTGGCTATAATATATATAGCCCTAGGGCGCCAACAGATGTTTGGTTTAAAGGATGAAAATAGAAATATCAACAAAAGAGATGGAGTGATGAAATGTGCAAAGGATTTCTATACAATGCTATATAATAGTGACATGAGAAATAACTTTTCCAATAGAAATAATTTAACACCTGAACCGGTATTATTATTATTATTATTATTATTATTACTAGCTAAGCTACAACCCTAGTTGGAAAAGCAGGATGCTATAACCCTAGAGACTCCAACAGGGAAAATAGCCCAGTGAGGAAAGGAAAAACGGAAAATAGATTATTTCAAGAGGAGTAACTCCATTAAAATAGATATCTCCTGTATAAACTATAAAAAAAAACTTTAACAAAACAAGAAGAAGAGAAATAAGATAGAATAGTGTGCTTGAGTGTACCCTCAAGCAAGAGAACTCTAACCTAAGACAGTGGAAGACCATGGTACAGAGGCTATGGCACTACTCAAGACTAGAGAACAATGGTTTGATTTTGGAGTGTCCTTCTCCTAGAAGAACTGCTTACCATAGCTAAAGAGTCTCTTCTACCCTTACCAAGAGGAAATCGGCCACTGAACAATTAGTGCAGTAACCCCTTGGGTGAAGAAGAATTGTTTGGTAATCAGTGTTGTCGGGTGTATGAGGACAGAGGAGAATCTGTAAAGAATAGGCCAGACTCAGAATCAGGGATGGGGAACCTGCGGCCTTAAGGCCTCATGTGGCCTTCTGGACCATCAAGTGCGGCCTTCTACGGCCTTTGATATATGTACAGATGTGTAGTATATTTCTGCTTTGACACTGAATATTGTGTTTGAAATCATTCTACTGTATGTACACACATACAAATATGTAAACACAGACAATAGGGAAGTTGTGTTCAGTGATGTACCTCCCAGAGAATAGAAGCAATTTTTCCTTGAATTCAATGAGTCCTAACTTAATACTAGTAGCAGTTTTTCCTTTTCAGCTGCAACAGCTGTTGTAGCTGACAAGGAAAAACTGCTACTTGCAGTGAGAGATTTAACGTATGATTGACGAGGGAGTTCCTGTTTTGTCCATCTCCTCCCTGTGATCTATGTTAGTTTTAGATGAGTCAACAGGTTCAGATTTTGAGCATAAAAAATATGTTATTGTTGCTTTCACTGATGAGTTTTGATTGTATGAAAAACAGCTTCCCTTAGGTAACCTTAACTCAAGGACAAGAGGAACAGACATTTTAACAACAATAAGCAGTCACAAAAGCGGACTAAATTTTACTCCCTTATTATAATAAGTTATGCACTGTTGGTGTTCCAGCTATGATGGCTAAAAACTAGGGATTGATTGAACATCTTAAGAAAGCAAATAATATTTTTTTTATGAAAACAGCTAAGTGAGTTTAAACAAATATATACAATTTTTTACTGGGATGTAGCATTTTTATGAGATATGATTGTTTAAAACGTACATACTTGCCAATATAAAATATTTGAAAAGGTTATATTTTTTATATTTATAAGCTATCTTTTCCAAAAGATTAATATTTTTTTATTTATCACTTCAATACAAAGAACCTACTTGCTTAACTAAAGTAACATGAAAATGACAAGCTTTCGATATTATTCATTTACTTACGGTAGTTTGAAAACTACCCAACCTTGAATGAAATATATAAAAAATAGTTCTCAATATAATTCATTTACTGATTACTTGTATGAAAAGTACTTAATTCAAATATTTGAAATTGTAATGCTTCAAATTTTTAAAAACCTGTCACTCTTTCTTTAGATTACTAATAAATTACTTGGAGGATAAAATAACCAACAAAATTCTATGCGGCCTTAAGGAGCATTGAGGAATTGCAAGATGGCCTTCATCCAAAAAAGGGTTCCCCACCCCTGGGCCAGACTATTCAGTGTGTGTGTAGGCAAAGGGAAAATGAACCGTAACCAGAGAGAAGAACCCAACGTAGTACCATCTGGCCAGTCAAAAGACCCCATAACTCTCTAGCGGCAGCAGTATTTCAACGGGTGGCTGGTGCCCTGGCCAACCTACTAATCAAAGGTAACAGTAAGAGAAGTAAAGAAATCCTTAAAACGCATGGAAAGGGGCAAAGCAGCAGGAGAAGATGGCCTAACAATTGATTTAATAATAGATGGAGATTTCATAGTAGTAAAACTAATTGAACTTTACACAGAATGTCTGCAAGAAGGCTCTGTACCTACAGCTTGGAAAAAAAACTTTATTATTATACTAATTGACAAAGAGGGAGGCACAAAAGACCTGGAAAATTACTGCCCAAAAAGTTTACTTTCAGTAATAAATAAAATATTTACAAAGATTATGTTAGGCCGAATAGAAAGACAGCTAGACTTTATTCAACCATGAGAGCATCAGGCTTTAGAAGGAGGTATTCAACAACTGACCATATCCATGTAATTAACCAACTAATAGAAAAATTAACAGAGTATGAAAAACCACTATGTATGACATTTATGAACTATAAGAAAGGTTTTGATTCTGTCAAAACTTCAGAAGTAATGAAAGACTTCAAAGACAAGGAATAGATGAATCTCTAATTAGAATACTTGAAGATGGATATACAGGAAGTACAGCAATCCTAAAACTATATTAAGATAGTGAGAAAATTCTGATTGAGAAAGGAGTTACATTACGGTGTGCCTAGAAGAGGTTTTTAAGAATTTAGACTGGGAAAATGTGGAAATTAACATTATAGGGACTACCTAAACAACTCAAGATTTGCCGATGATATTGTTCTGATTAGTGAATCATGAGAGGATTTTGCAAAAGATGGCAGAAGATATGAATACAGTAGGCCGAAATATGGAACTGAAAATGATTATAAGTAAAACTAAGATCATGTTCAATGAAAATATAGAGACAACAAATACGGGTTATGGACGAACCTCTAGAGATAGTTAATAATATACACACTTAGGACAGACAGTAAGTGTTTCCACAGGACACGAAATTAAAAGTAGATTAAGCATGGAATGGAGAGCTTTTGGTAAACAAAATGAGGTTATGAAAAGTAAAAGGCCACTTTCTCTAAAAAGAAAAGTATTTAATGACATGGTCCTACCAGTATTAACTTATGTATCAGAAACTTACTAAAGCCTTCAAACATAAGCTAGTTATAACTCAGAGATCTATGGCAAACGGACAGAATAAGACTAAGACAGAAAAAAGCAACATGCTATCAACGCTATTCTTAATAGCATCCGTATAAGGAATAATAGACAGATAAAAACTTCCAAATATGCTCTGAATGCTCATCATATGATCAAACATAAAAGGGATGTACAGAAAATACAAAGAAATGTATACAAGGAATGTACAGAAAATACAAAGAAATGTATACAAGGAATGTACAGAAAATACAAAGAAATGCATACAAGGAATGTACAGAAAATACAAAGAAATGCATACAAGGAATGTACAGAAAATACAAAGAAATGCATACAAGGAATGTACAGAAAATACAAAGAAATGTATACAAGGAATGTACAGAAAATACAAAGAAATGTATACAAGGAATGTACAGAAAATACAAAGAAATGTATACAAGGAATGTACAGAAAATACAAAGAAATGTATCAACTGCAATTAACAACACAGAACTTGAGCTGTAAAATGCCCAATGAGAAAGATCAAAGCAAGAGATCAAAGCAAACAGATATGGACCATCCACTGCACATAACGGTACAAGTTACGACAAGGTAACAGCTACCGATACAGGTACTTGGCAGGCTAATGCAAAGAATGCCCTAAACAATATACAAGAAGAGGCAAGAATTGAGACAATAGCAAATATAGCAATAAAATTGGGGCTTCGCCAAGCAGGATTCCACCCCTCAGTAATAAATAGAATATTAGCGGATAACAATTTACCAACAATGCCTTTCTGCATCATGCAGAAGAATAAACGACAACAAAACCGTACAACCAGAGCAAGAAAATTTTGAGCAACTCATGATGTACAGCTTGAAATGCAAGATTCCACATAATATGATTGGTTGATTGATTCGAAGTTTTCTGGCATCCTGACATCGAAAGTCATTGACGCCGATATCGTTTATTGCAAATAAAGAATAAAAGAATATTAAATTAAAACCCTAAAAGTAAATGTCATTATCAAGGTTAAATAACTTTCAGAAGACCTGCTTCTAGGAAGAGAGCACATCAAATGACGACTTCACACCAGGAAATGGACCTAGTTCGGACTCAAACTCACTAATTCCTCCATCAGGAGATATAAAAGAACATTGCAAGAAATACAGCATCAGTCAAAAGAAGAAAAACGAGCATCACTCACTACAAAGCTTCTCGGGTTTCTCCAACTCGCATTTTTTTTTTCCTTTTTGCAAGATCCACAAGGATTAATTATCTACGTGAACGAAGTTGGGAGGAGGTTATGTTTTCGCCCCTGTTTGTCAGTTTGTGAACGCCTTCCTGGCTGTAGTTTTAATAATAGAGTAGTGAAACTTTCAGGGATTAATTGTTATACTGAGACGTGGAGGTGATTCAATTTTGAAAGTCCTGGGTCAAAGGTCAAGGTCAAGGTCGAGCAGCAAAAGGTCGACCGAATTAACCCTAACCTTAAACACAAGTTCACACGAGATTATCACACGAACTACAAATACGCCTACGCTCTAAATTGATTCTGGGATAGGCAAGCTGGTTTCGAGAAATAAGCCGCCGTGGTGGAGGTCTGCACTCACGGACTTCAAATACGCCTACGGTCCAAATTGATTCTGGGAAAGGCAAGCTGGTTTCGAGAAATGAGCCGCCGTGGTGGAGGTCTGCACTCACGGACTTCAAATACGCCTACAGTCTAAATTGATTCTGGGAAAGGCAAGCTGGTTTCGAGAAATAAGCCACCGTGGTGGTGGAGGTCTGCACTCTCACATTGCTTTAGTTTAAGCATTAAAAACCACTGTGCTAGTAGCCAAGAATACCAGAAACAAAAGAAAAAAAGACAATTGTTAGATAACTATAACTCAAATGCAAATCAAAACCAATTAATCAACGTCCCTGTCTGGTGACTGCCACACTGGGGTTCGAGTCCCGCTGAATCTCGTTGGCTCCTTTAGTGTCTGCAACCTCACCATTCTTGTGAGCTTAGGATGACGGGTTTTAGGGAGCCTATAGTACACCTACAGAGTCATCAGCAGCCATTGCCTGACACTCCTTATTCCTAGGGTCTTGGGCGCTGATCATATGATCAGGCAGTTAATTCTAATAGCCGGCCCTTCTCCATCATGAGGCTCAATACTACACAGTATTCTAGAAGTTTTATTCCAGCTATGACCAAGTTGTGGAATGATCTTCCTAATCGGGTAGTTGAATCAGTAGAACTTCAAAAGTTCAAAGTTGGAGCAAATGTTTTTATGTTGACCAGGCTGACATGAGTCTTTATACAGTTTATATATGACATATCTGTTTTGACGCTGTTACTGTTTTTAGAATTATATATTGTTAATATATTCTCATCATTTATTTACTTCCTTATTTCCTTTCCTCACTGGGCTATTTTTCCCTGTTGGAGCCCTTGGCCTTATAGCATCTTGCTTTTCCAACTAAGGTTGTAGCTTGGCTAGTAATAATAATAATAATAATAATAATAATAATAATAAGGCAGTGTCACTGTCCCTTGGCTCTGCAATCCATGAGCAGCCTTTAAAACCTTTAAAGGATCTCAATATAACGGAGAATGAATAAAGGAAAATGAAGCATAAGGGAGATAAAGGAGAGAAACAATACCTAAACAACACAGATCACAGATGGTGGAGAAGAGGATCATATATTTCATTGGGACGAATCTGAACCATTTTTCTAATTAAAGAATTTCTCCCGGGGAATATAATTAGAAGTTTTATTCCAGCTATGACAAGACTGTGGAAACATCTTCCTATCTGGTGGTTGAATCGCTGGCTGGAACTTCAGAATTTCAAACAGGTAAATTTTCCTATGAACAGGTTGACATAACTATATTTCTTCTGAACCATTTTAACTAATCAAAAATTGTTCTTGTGAAGAATCTCATAGAAGTTATTATATCAATATAATGTGCAATCATAACTATAAGAGTTAATATTAACTTTAAAATCAGAAAAGTGGCAACTTCATCTTAATACAATTAGACTATGAAGTCATAATAAGATATTTTATTTATACAATTCACTAGGTTAATATGTTGCCAAATCATTATTGTACTGTGTTAAATTTAAGACCATGGCAAGGAAAATTTACCTTTATTACCTCTGCCAACGAAGTTGGAGAAAGCTATGTTTTCATCCCTGTTTGTCTATTAGTGAACAACTTCCTGGCCACAATTTTTAAGTAGTGAAGCATTCGGTGATTAATTATTATGTTAAGACGTTGAAGTGATTCAAGTTTGAAAGTCCTAGGTCAAAGGTCAAGGTTGAAAAGGTTGACCGAATTAACTCTAACCTTAACCCCAAATTTACACATGGTTGTCACACACACTTCAAATACGTCTACGGTCTAAATTGACTCTGGGAAAGGCAAGCTGGTTTCGAAAAACAAGCTGCCGTGGCGGAGGTCTGCATTCTCAGAGTAATTTTTTAGTTACAAATAAAATTGTAGGTAAAACCGTCATTTTACATTACCCATACAAAAATTTAACTTACCAAACTATTCCCTACCATGGTTAACTAGCTAACTACCCTCATTCTTCTTTCACGAATCTTCCCTATCAGCTAAAAAATGAAGCAAAGAAGGAAGTTGCAGAAATGAAAATATCGAGGTTCTCACTGGGGGTAAAGAAGAAGAAGAAGATCAGAAAAGAATTCATTATCATTATTATCATCAATTGCTAAGCTACAACCCTAATTGTAAAAGCAGGATGCTATAAGCCAAGGGGCTCCAACAGGGAAAATAGCCCAGTGAGGAAAGGAAATAAGGAAAAATAAAATATTTTAAGAATAGTAACAACATTCAAATGAATATTTCCTATATAAACTATAAAAACTTCAACAAAACAAGAGGAAGAGAAATTAGGTAGAATAGTGTGCCCGAGTGTACCCTCAAGCAAGAGAACTCTAACCCAAGACAGTGGAATACCATGGTACAGAGGCTATGGCACTACCCAAGACTAGAGAACAATGGTTTGATTTTGGAGTGTCCTTCTCCTAGAAGAGCTGCTAACCATAGCTGAAGAGTCTCTTCTACCCTAACCAAGAGGAAAGTAGCCACTGAAATTAGAGTGCAGTAGCTAACCCCTTGAGAGAAGAAGAATAGTTTGGTAATTTCAGTGTTGTCAGGTGTATGAGGACAGAGGACAATCTGTAAAGAATAGGCCAGACTATTCCGTGTCTATGTAGGCAAAAGGAAAGAACCGTAATCAGAGAGAAGGGTCCTATGTAGTACTGTCTGGCCAGTCAAAGGACCCCATAACTCTCTAACTCTCCTCATTAGAGGAAAAGCAAGGGACACAAGACCAAGGTGGTTCGGGCATGTGGAGAGAAGGGAGAAGTGTGTGTCGGAAAGAGGATGCTAGGCATGGAGACATCAGGCAGAAGGAGAGGAGGGCCTAAGAGGAGATTTATAGATTCATTACAAAAAGGTATGAGAACATTTTAAAGGTTTAAAGGCCGCTCATAAATCTCAAAGGCAAGGGACAGTGACATTGCCCTATCAAGCAGGACAATGCCCTATAGACTTACCATATATACATATGATCAGCACCTAAGAGCGCTCTCAAGCCCCGCTAAGACCAAGGAGGTCCAGGCAATGGCTTCTTATGACTCAGCAGATAGACTTATAGGCTCCTCCAAACACCCCACCCTTGGCTCACAAGGATGGTGAGGGTGCAGCAACCAAAGCAACTAACGAGGTTCAGCGGGACTCGAACACCAGTCTGGCAATCATCAGGCAGAGACGTTACCAATATTATTATTATTATTATTATTATTATTTGTTAAGCTACAAACATAGTTGGAAAAGCAGGATGCTATAAGCCCAGGGGCTCCAGCAGGGAAAATAGACCACAACAACCTTTATAATGTAATGTACATCTGGAGAGATGATTGTGGTAAGAGGACAATGAAAAATGATCCAAAAATTTTCAGATAGACCTGCAATTGTTCGTGATGGCCTACGTGGTAATGTCAGTGACTGGTGATCCCCAGACGGGGTTCAAGTCCCGCTCAAACACGTTCGGTCCATTGGTCTCTGCAACCTCACCATCCTTGTGAGCTAAGGATGGGGAGTTTGAGGGAGGCTATAGGTCTAGCTGCCGAGTTATCAGCAGCCATTGCCTGACCCTCCTTAGTCCTAGCTTGAGTGCTGATCATATGTATGCATATATGGTCAGAGTCCAGCTCAAACTCGTTAGGCCCATTGGTCGCTGCAACCTCACCATCCTTGTGAGCTAAGGATGGGGTTTGAGGGAGCCTATAAGTCTTCTACCTTCTGAGTCATCAGCAGCCATTGCCTGACCCTCTTAGGTCCTAGCTTGGGTGGAGAGGGGGCCTTGGGTGCTAATCACATGTATATATGGTCAGTCTCTAGGGCACTGTCCTGCTTGATAGGGCAATGTCACTGTCCCTTGCCTCTGCCATTCATGAGTGGCATTTAAACCTTTAAACGTTCAGCATGGTCCCAGCTGTCATGAATAATCAATGGCAGGTATTTTCAATATTGGGTTATGCACCGCCAGAGACTCCAATAGATCAACTATTTTGGGAGGGGGGGTAACTTTATGAAATTGAAATATGTCCAGTATTGACTCATTCTCAAAGGTGTGTTGTGCTGCCCAGATTGATTTATTGATTGATTATTAGAGGGTACACTATTCTATCTTATTTCTCTTCTTGGTTTTTGTTTTTTTAAGTTTTAATAGTTTACATATGAAAAATCTATTCTAAAGTCATTATTGTTCTTAAAATATCTTATATTGTTCATTACTTCTCTTGTAGTTTATTTATTTCCTTATTTCCTTTTCCTCACAGGGCTATTTATCCCTGTTGGAACCCTTGGGCTTATAGCATTCTCGTTTATAATAATAATAATAACAATAATAATGATAATAATAAAATAATAATAATAATAATAATAATAATAATGGCACCATTAATGTATTCCCATACAGGCTAGTGATAAAATCTACTTCACATCGACCAATAAATGCTAAACCAGGAACACTTTTCAAACAAAAAAATTGATGAGTTACAAATCCACAGTTGTGTAAAGTACTGGAAAAAGTGCATTTTCCTTTTGATGAATGGGAAATGACTACAACAGTTTGCATTATGACAATAAACAGATGCTGAATCTGTAAAGAAAGGTGTTGTTGCCTTTATTATTATTACAGTATTATTATTACTATCCAAGCTACAACCCTAGTTGGAAAAGCAAGATGCTATAAGCCCAGGGGCCCCAATAGGGAAAAATAGCCCAGTGAGGAAAGGAAATAAGGAAATAAATAAATGAAGAGAACAAATTAACAATAAATCATTCTAAAAAAGGCAGCAACGTCAAAACAGATATGTCATATATAAACCATTAACAACGTCAAAAACAAATATGTCATATATAAACTATAAAAAGATTCATGTCCGCCTGGTCAACAAAAAAGCATTTGCTGCAACTTTGAACTTTTGAAGTTCTACCGATTCAACTACCCGATTAGGAAGATCCTTCCACAACTTGGTCACAGCTGGAATAAAACTTCTAGAATACTG
>NC_090739.1:135671003-135672990 GCF_036898095.1 Palaemon carinicauda
GTTATGCAGGGATGTTTCCAATGGCCTACCACAACTATGATGTACTTTATAAGAAATGCTTGCTACTTCCTGTTTGAAAAGGTGGTCTGTTATATCAGATTACATAGTGCATTTATGAAGTAAATCGACACCAAGCCACTATTTGCAATTTGTTTTCAAATATTTACTGTCCTTTAAATTCTCCATCTTTTCTCATCAAGTGTTGCTCCTATTGGTTTAACTCACAATATCAATATTCTAGTTACAATTAACATTTGCTCAGTAAGCTGTATCATACAAGCTGAATGGCTTGTTAAAACACTCACATCTCACTTATTAATCATGACCAGTTCAACCTGAAATATTTGATGAGATCCCAGTCAAAACACATATTCTTCCTCACTCAGGGCGTTAACCTGAGTTAACTACTGCACTGTAATTGTTCAGTTGGTAGTTTTCACTAGGTAAGGGTAGAAGACTCTTTAGCTACCTGCTATGAGAAGTATTGTAGCTCTTCTAGAAACACTCTAAAATCTATATATACTGTAGGTACTCAAGTTTAATATACACATAATTCTTCTTCGCTCAAGGGGGTGACTACTGCACTGTAATTGTTCAGTGGCCTTTTTCCTCTTGGTACGGGTAAAAGAGACTCTTCAGCTATGGTAAGCAACTCCTCTAGGAAAAAACACTCTAATATCAAACCATTGTTCTCTGGTCTTGGGTAGTGCCATAGCCTCTGATCCATGGTCTTCCACCGTCTTGGGTTAGAGTTCTCTTGCTTGAGGGTACAATCGAGCACACTATTCTATCAAATTACTCTTCTTCTTGTTTTGTAGAAGTTTTTATAGTTTATGTAGGAGATATTTATTTCAATGTTACTGTTCTTAAAATATTCTATTTTTCCTTGTTTCCTTTCCTCCCTGGACTATTTTCCCTGTTTGGGTTCCTAGGCTTATAGCATCCTGCTTTTCTAAATAGGGTTGTAGCTTAGCTAATAATAATAATAATCAAAATATATTATTTTGATGGTTTGTTACTCCTCATATAGTTTATTTATTTCCCTATTTCCTTTCTTCACTGGGCTATTTTTCCCTGTTAGAGCCCCTGGGCTTATAGCATCCTGCTTTTCCAAATAGGGTTGTAGCTTAGCTAGTGGTAGTAGTAATAATAATAATAATAATAATAATAATAATGATGATGATGATGATATAATAATAATCCATTAAATATAAACTAATACGTATAAAGGAAAAGTCTCAAATCAAAATGCTTCCTCAACCTTGTATTCATCAGCATATTTATCTCCTCTAATGAATTATTGATTATTAATTATTAATTGGCAAAGCGTCCGCTCACGCTTAGTTCGTGTGTCTATTTGTAATATATTTTTTATCATTAGTTTTGAATTAATTATGATCTAATTAATTATTTTGTAACACTTTTTAGAAGAATGTTTTTACATTTAATATCTCATTTCCTTCAACCATTATTATTATTATTATTATTATTATTATTATTATTATTATTATTATTATTATTCTCATCATCATTATTATTATTATTATTATTATTATCATTATTATTATTCTCATCATCATCATCATTATTATTATTATTATTATTATGTTAAGCAGCTCCTCTAGGAGAATTACACTCCAAAACTAGACCATTGTTCTCTAGACTTGGGTAGTGCCATAGTCTTCCACTGTCTTGGGTTAGAGTTCTCTTGCTTGAGGGTCCACGAGGGCACACTATTCTATTTTTTTTTCTTGCTATATTAAAGTTTATATAGTTCACATATGAAATATATTTTAATGTTATTGTTCTTTAACTTCTTGTAGTTTTTCCTTATTTCCTTTCCCAACTGGGCTATTTTCCCTGGTGGAGCTCTTGGGCTTATAGCACCCTGCTTTTCCAATTAAGGTTGTAGCTTAGCAAGTAATAATAATATTAATAGAAATAATAATAATAATAATAATAATAATAATAATAATAATAACAATAT
>NC_090739.1:135673490-135685990 GCF_036898095.1 Palaemon carinicauda
ACTGCCACGGGTCAGTTCTGCGCTCTACTGAGTGCCCATCTAGTTAAAATATAAGTTTAAAAGGGAAAGGGGTCTATTTCTGCGTTTGGGTTCATCGTATTAATCGATAAGGGAATTTACATAAAGCTGAAGACATTGATAAGGAAAGGTTCTACAATAACTACAATCAAATGAACACTATCACACAGTAATAAGTAATTGAAGTCCTTAGCTTTCCTTTAAAGATTCACAGTGCATATTTAAAAAGTTTATTTCTCGAAACCAGCTTGCCTTTCCCAGAATCAATTTACACCGCAGGCATATTTGAAGTCTGTGACAACCATGTGCGAACTTAGAGTTAAGGTTAGGGTTAATTCGGTCGACCTTTTGCTTTACCTTGACCTCGACATTTGACCTAAAACTTTCAAAATAGAATCACATCCACATCTCAATATAACAATTAATCCCTGAAAGTTTCACTACTCTATTGAGTAAAATTGTGGCCAGGAAGTTGCTCACTCACAAATAAACGGACAAACAGTGGCGAAAACATACTCTCCTCCCAACTTCGTTGGCGGGGGTTGAATATCATAACAGCCACTTTGTTTTAAAAACGTATCATTTAGAGAATTTTGACTCAGAATGAGAACATTCTATTGAAAAAAAAAAATAGTCTGACCCCATTATAAAAACGTTAAAGGGCCGCTCATGAATGGCAGAGGCAGGGAACAGTGACAATGCCCTGGAGCAGAGGTGGCCAACCTATGGCGCATGCGCCAACAGTGGCGCATTGCACGATTACAAGTGGCGCACTGTACCAAGAGATAATAAAAGAAAAACCATGACTGCTTATAAAAAAAAAAAATTGAATAATATTGATTTCCAGGAGAAAAATAAAAAAAAAAAAAAAAAAAAAAAAAAAAAAAAAAAGTTTAACGGGACCGTCCGCTATGTCCTGTGTCCTGCATTTATCGCTGCAAATTTAGTGTCAATATCTATCTATTTATCTATCTATCTATATAGATATATATATACATATATATATATATATATAATATATATATATATATATATATATATATAGATATATATATAATATATATATATATATATATATATTATATATATATATATATATATATATAAATATATATATACATACATATCAAAGGATTATATTTATAACTGCCAAATATGTCCAAATTACCATACTTAAGGATTGAAATGAGGTTAAAGTTTGTGTGGCGCATCTGAATAAGAAGTGAAAAAAAAAAAATTGGTACAAGAGAAACAAGAGGTTGACCACCCCTGCCCTAGAGACTGACCATATATACATATGATCAGCGCCAAACCCCCTCTCCACCCAAGCAAAGAACAGGGAGGACCAGCCATAATGCCTATTGATGACTAAGTAGGTAGATCTATAGGCTCCCCCAAACCCCCCATCCTTAGTTCACAAGGATGGTGAGGTTGCAGACACTACTAGAAACTACTGAGCTTGAGCGGGATTCGAACCCCAGTCCGATAGATTGAAAGGCAGGGAGGTTTTCCAATAGGCCAACACAGCTTACTAAAGAAAAACGTCCAATTATCTCTGAAAATTCTACCAATGGTAATTCAGGTATGATCTCTAAGAAATGAGATTTCATTGCAAGCATAAAATCTAATAAATTGTATATTATTATTATTATTATTATTATTATTATTATTATTATTATTATATTATTATTACCTAAGCTACAACCCTAGTTGGAAAAGCAGGAAGTTATAAGCCCAAGGGCTCTATCATGGAAAATAGCACGATGAGGAAAGAAAATAAGGAAATAAATAAACAATATGAGAAATAATTAACAATCGATAAAATATTTTAAAAACCGTAACATCAAAACAGATATTTCATGTATAAACTATAAAAGACTTGTGTCAGTCTGTTCAACATATCATTATTATAACCTAAGCTACAACCCTAGTTGGATAAGCAGGTTGTTATAAGCCCAAGGGCTCCAAAGGGAAAAATAGCCAAGTGAGGAAAGGAAACCATGAAATAAATAAACTATATATGAGAAATAATAAGAAAAAATATACTTTCTTTAAAATCAGTAACAACATTAAAACATACTCGACATATATAAACAATCAATTCTAGTTGGATAAGCAGAAAGCTATAAGCCCCAAGGGCTCTATCAGGGAAAATAGCAAAGTGAGGAAAAGAAACAAGGTAATAAACAATACATGAGAATAGGAAAAAATATAATTTATCTTTAAAATCAGTAAAAACGTTAATACAGATTTGACATAGAAACAATATCATCATCATCTCCTCCTACGCCTATTGACCAGAGTTGCCAGTTTGGCCTTTTATAAAATATAAAAAAAACTCAAATTTGGCCTTTTTAAAAAATTGGTTGGCCTTTAGTAATATGAAAAAAGGCGGGCCTTAAATGCTATATATTTGCTCTTTTACTAATAATGGGTTGGCCTTTTAAAGCTTGTGTTGATTAGAAGTTGGCCTTTTCTCATTTAGAAAACGTGGCAACCCTGCTATTGCCGCAAAGGGCCTCATTAAACAATATCGTCACCATCGTCTCCCTCCGACGCCTATTGCCGCAAAGGGCCTCATATATATAATACAGAGAACCATATCAACCATAGTCAACATATAAACACATCAAATGCAAAGCGAGATCCTTAAACCTTCCATATTGAAAACAACACCAGGAGAGCTCTTATGAACAAGAAATATCAATCAAAGTTAGTCAACTTGGTTCACTTTATAAGACCTTGCAAAATATCAAAACAAATTATATGTCAGTCATTTCCTTATTCTAATCACTTGCAAACTATTAAAGCTAATTAAATTCTAGTCATTTTCTTGTTCTAATCACTTGCAAAGTATTAAAACGAATTTAATGCCAGTCATTTTCTTGTTCTAAGTGCTTGCAAACTATTAAAGCGAATTAAATACCAGTCATCTTCTTACTCTAAGTGCTTGCAAAAATATTGAAGAAAATTAATTGCCAGTCATGTTCTTAATCTAATCGCTTGCAAAGTATTAAAGTAAATTAAACGCCCATCATTTTCTTATTCTAAATTCTTGCAACGTATTAATAAAAACTGAATACCAGTCATTTTCTTATTGTAAGTGCTTGCAAAGTATTAAAGCAAATAAAATGTCAGTTATTTTCTTATTCTTATTGCTTGCAAAATATTAAAGCAAATTAAATGCCAGTCATTTTCTTATTCTAAGTGCTTGCAAAATATTGAAGAAAATTAATTGTCCGTCATTTCTTATTCTAAAAGCTTGCAAAGTATTAAAGCAAATTAAATCCCACTCATTTCTTATTATAAGTGCTTGCAAAGTATAAAACAAATTAAATCCCAATCATTTTCTTATTCTAAGTGCTTGCAAAATATGAAAGCAAAGTAAATGCCAGACATTTTCTTATTCTAAGTGCTTGCAAAATATTAAAACAAATGAAATACCAGTAAATTTCTTATTCAAAGTACTTGCAACATATTCAAGCAAATTAAATGAAAGTAATCTTCTTATTCTAATAGCTTGCAAAGTATCAAAACAAATTAAATGCCAGTCATTTTTTTATTCTATTGTGCTTGTAAAATATTGACGAAAATTAATTGTCAGTCATTTTCTTATTCTAAAAGCTTGTAAAGTATTAAAGCTAATTAAATCCCACTCATTTTCTTATTCTAAGTGTTTGTAAAGTATTAAAAACAAATTAAATGCCAGTTATTTTCTTATTCTAAATTCATGCAAAGTATTATAGCAAATTAAATGCCAGTTATTTTCTTATTCTAATCACTTGCCAAAGTATTAAAACAAATTAAATGCCTGTCATTTTCTTATTTTAAGTGCTTGCAAGGTATTAAAGCAAATTAAATGACAGTCATTTCATTATTCTAATCACTTGCAAAGTATTAAAGCAAATTAAATTCCAGTTATTTTATTATTCTAAGTGCTTGCAAAATATTAAAACAAATTAAATGCCAGTCATTTTCTTATTCTAATCACTTACAAGGTATTAAAGCAAATTAAATACCAGTCATTTTCTTATTCTAATCACTTGCAAAGGATTAAAACAAATTAAATGCCAGTTATTTTCTTATTCTAAATGCATGCAAAGTATTCAAGCAAATTAAATACCAGTCATTTTCTTATTCTAATCGCTTACAAAGTATTAAAGCAAATTAAATGTCAGTTATTTTCTTATTCTAAAAGCTTACAAAGTATTAAAGCAAATTACATGCCAGTTATTTTCTTATTCTAATCGCTTACAAAGTATTAAAGCAAATTAAATGTCAGTTATTTTCTTATTCTAATCACTTACAAAGTATTAAAGCAAATTAAATGTCAGTTATTTTCTTATTCTAATCGCTTACAAAGTATTAAAGCAAATTAAATGTCAGTTATTTTCTTATTCTAATTACTTACAAAGTATTAAAGCAAATTAAATGCCAGTTATTTTCTTATTCTAATCGCTTACAAAGTATTAAAGCAAATTAAATGTCAGTTATTTTCTTATTCTAATCACTTACAAAGTATTAAAACAAATTAAATGCCAGTTATTTTCTTATTCTAATCACTTACAAGGTATTATAACAAATTAAATGCCAGTCATTTTCTTATTCTAAGTGCTTGCAAAGTATTCAAGCAAATTAAATACCAGTCATTTTCTTATTATAATCACTTGCAAGGTATTAAAGCAAAACTAAATACCAGTCATTTTATTATTCTAATCACATCCAAAGTATTAAAGCAAATTAAATGACAGTCATTTCCTTATTCTAAATGCTTGCAAAGTATTCAAGCAAATAAAATACCAGTTATTTTCTTATTCGAATCACTTGCAAAGTATTAAAACAAATTAAATGCCAGTTATTTTCTTATTCTAGGTGCTTGCGAAGTATTCAAGAATATTAAATACCAGTCATTTTTTTATTCTAAATCACTTGCAAAGTATTAAAGCAAATCAAATGCCAGTCATTTTCTTATTATAATCGCTTGCAAAGTGTTAAAACAAATTAAATGTCAGTAATTTTGTTAACGCCATTTACTCCTGGGGTCCAAAGAGAAATATACCCGCGCAATATGTGCCATGATAATCCGCGCTTGAAAATGCCACCGAACAGGATGAGGACGGATGACGCACCAGAGAGGTAAAGGAGACTTTCGACTTTAAGGCTCCCCTGGTACTGAAGAAGCATCTCTACTGTTCTGTAGAGAAGAGAAAAGGGTAAGGGAGGAAAGGGAGTGAGGGAGGAAGGGAAGAGACTCTTCTCAGCTAGCGACGCATACCTCGTCCCCCCTCCCCCCTCCCCCCAACGTCCCAACACTGATCCAGACAGTCCACTCCACTGGTATCAATACAGGTGACTCATACCTTCTCGCTGACGTCACAAACCATGCAGAGGGGTGCACGCTTGCGTTTACGGACTCTCTCTCTCTCTCTCTCTCTCTCTCTCTCTCTCTCTCTCTCTCTCTCTCTCTCTCTCTTTCATGTTAGTTAAACTTTAAAAAAAGGTGGATAAAACGCGTATATTTGAAATTGGTTTAACTATGCATAATCTTTTAAATGTGTATTCAGTGTTTATCTCTCTCTCTCTCTCTCTCTCTCTCTCTATCTCTCTCTCTCTCTCTCTCTCTCTCTCTCTCTCTCTCTCTCTCTCTCTCTCTCCTCTCTCTCTCTCTCAATAAAAAGTGCGGTTAAAGCACGTATATTTGAAATTAGTTTAACTATGCATAATTTTTTAAATGTATTCACAGTTTATCTAGTTCTCTCTCTCTCCTCTCTCTCTCTCTCTCTCTCTCTCTCTCTCTCTCCTCTCCTCTCTCTCTCTCTCTCTCTTTCTCTTCTCTCTCTCTCTCTCTCTCTCTCTCTCTCTCTCTCTCTCTCTCTCTCTCTCTCTCTAAATGCTTAAACTAAATTGCTCTACCCAAAGAGAAAATGGAGTCTCCGCTGATGGACTAAAAAGTCTTTTGAGGCATCCAAAACCCTTGTAACACTATCTCTCTCTCTCTCTCTCTCTCTCTCTCTCTCTCTCCTCTCTCTCTCTCTCTCTCTCTCTCTCTCTCTCCGAAAAAGCACTATATTTAAAAGAATAAAAATGTTTTCACTATGTTTATATAAATCATATCTACCAATTAAAAAATATTTACAAATTCATAACAAAACCCCACAAAATTTGGAAATTTTAAAGCAATTTTCAAATCTATTCATCTTCAAATAGTATACAAAGCAAAACTTTGCAAGACCTTGTTGCAAAGAAATTCAAAGGAAACCTTTGTGAGGTCTATATGCAAAGAAATCAAACGCAAACATCTGTATGGTCTATTTGCAAAGAAATTCAAAGCAAACATCTGTAAGATCTATAAGCAAAGAAATTCAAAGCAAACATCTGGAAGGTCTATATGCAAAGAAATCAAAAGCAAACATCTGTAAGGTCTATAAGCAAAGAAATTCAAAGCAAACCTTTGTGAGGTCTATATGCAAAGAAATCAAACGCAAACATCTGTATGGTCTATATGCAAAGAAATTCAAAGCAAACCTTTGTGAGGTCTATATGCAAAGAAATCAAACGCAAACATCTGTATGGTCTATATGCAAAGAAATTCAAAGCAAACATCTGTAAGATCTATAAGCAAAGAAATTCAAAGCAAACATCTGGAAGGTCTATATGCAAAGAAATCAAAAGCAAACATCTGTAAGGTCTATAAGCAAAGAAATTCAAAAGCAAACATTTGTAAGCCCTATGTCCAAAGAAATCAATCCGCATATCCTGAGGATTAACTTCCACTCTTGTTCAGAGAGACTGTTATCATTCTTAGTTGTTAAGTCTCCATTCTTCGCCTCTGAACACTTTTCACGACCTCAACTGCACGAGACTCGAGGTTGTAAACGAATTAAAAACGGATAAACAACAATATCTTCACACTATGCCTATGTGATTTTCGTTATAATGAATATTATATATCAGTGAAAAACAGACTTTTCTGTACACTTCGAATTTTTTTTAACTACAATTAAATAACAGTGTGAACTGGATTAGAAAAGTGTTATATTGGGATTTTATTTAAAACGCTATTCCTTGCACTATTGCTTATATTTCATAGAAAGTTTCACTAACTCTTATTTTACAAGACAAGGTCATTGTTGTTATTATTATTATTATTATTATTATTATTATATTATTATTATTATTATTATTATTATTATCATTATTACTTGCTAAGCTGCAACACTAATTGGAAAAGCAGGATGCTATACGACCAGGGGCCCCAACAGGGGAAAATAGCCCAGAGAGGAAAAGAAAATAAGGAAAAAATAAAATATTTTTAGAACAGTAACATTTAAATAATATTCCCTATATAAATTATAAAAACGTTAACAAACTAAGAGGAAGAGAAATAAGATAGAATAGTGTGCCCGAGTGTAGCCTCAAGCAAGAGAAACTCTAACCCAAGACAGTGGAAGACCATGGTACAGAGGCTATCTTTTATTCACCAACGTTTAACTGGATTCCACAAGGCACTAGAAGAGTTGGAAGACCTAAGCCTACATGGCTGAGGACTGTGAATGATGAGGAGGGAGACGATGAATGGAGAAGTATTGATTTAAAAACTCAAGATAGAAACGACTGCGAACTCTAACCCGAGGACGTTTGCGTCAATGGGCGTAGGAGATGATGATGATGATACAGTAATTATCAGGATGGCGAGAGTTGCAAGGAGTTACAAGGATTTTTGGATGTCTCAAAGACTTTTTAGTCCATCCTCGGAGACTCCATTTGCTCTTTGTTAGAGCGATTTAGTTTAAGCATTGAGAGAGTTCTTATGATCTTGTTTATCTTATTGTTGAACTAGTTTACCTTGTTACTGTTTACTACATTCGCTGGAAGTCTATTTCAAGTATTTGCTATTTTGTATGTAAAGATATTGCCACAATGAGCGGTGTTGTATCTTTACAATTCCAGTCCGTATCCGTTACCTCTGGACTGATTTGTGCTTAGCGTGAATAGACTGATGTAATCTACATTTGTTATCCTTTTAAGAATTTTTAATGCCTCTATTAACCGTCCACTTAGAAGACAGACAGACAGAGAGAGAGAGAGAGAGAGAGAGAGAGAGAGAGAGAGAGAGAGAGAGAGAGAGAGAGATTGTGTGTTCTGTGTACAAAAAAAAAAAAATTATCTAACCCTTAGCATTTAATGAATGTAAAACAAATCTTAGCGAATATCCTCACATTGGAAATAAATAAATTCATATTCCCATCAAAAGGGCAACTTCACCATAGAGAGAGAAAGAGAGAGAGAGAGAGAGAGAGAGAGAGAGAGAGAGAGAGAGAGAGAGAGAGAGAGATAACATAAACCCATCAAAAGGACAACCTAACCCAGTCTAATAATAAGAAATTCTTTCGAAATTATTGGAATTCCCTGGGTCCAGTATTAACTTTTTCGGAGCCTTTTCAGTATTTTCAAGATATGAATCGGATCAATTCCCTTTATCTTTATCTTTAATATATGTTCACTTATTAATTCTTCACGAGATGGCAATTTGGTATATAACATTTCCTATAAGAGAAATTACTCGAGGGCCACATGTGGATGAGATTATGGTGGGGGGTAGGTGGAGATGGTTTGGGCATGCTCTTCGCACTCCCCAAGGGAGATTACTCAACCAAATTTTCAGCTGGGCTCCACAAGGCAAGACACTAGAAGAGTTGGAAGACCCAGGCCTACATAGCCGAGGACTATGAAGCGTGAAGTAGATGATGAATGGAAAAGTGTTGATTTAAAAGCTCAAGATAGAGACGACTGGCGAAATCTAACTACGGCCCTTTACATCAATAGGCGTAGGAAATAATGATAATGATGATGATGATGATGATGGTGATGGTGATTTCATTAAGTGAATATTTTGTAATTATTAGCAATGCCAGTTGATTTTCTCAGAAATCTTATTCAATATATTCCAGTTAATTCTCGTATTTTCAAGGTAGTTGTACAGGATCTGAGATTATGTCATTTCCTAATTTCGTATTGAAATTGCAAGATCCTGAGGTGACATATTTGCAATCAAAAAATGCTTAATGCAATCTTTAAAATTTTTTTCATCGGGGAGAGTCATCATCATCATCATTTCCTACGCCTATTGACGCAAAGGGCCTCGGTTAGATTTCGCCAGGCGTCTCTATCTTGAGCTTTTAATTGAATACTTCTCCGTTCATTATCTCCAACTTCATGTTTCATAATTTTCTCAGCCATATAGGCCTGGGTCTTCCAACTCTTCTAGTGCCTTGTGAAGCCCAGTTTAAATATTTAGTGAACTAATCTCTCTTGGGGAGTGATTTAAAAAAGCGATTCAAGTATAATCAGAAAAAACGTAAATGTAAGTTCATTGGTTTTCTGTTGATGTGTTGCTGTATAAGTATTGAAATAAACATGATATTTAACACACAGACACACTCTCTCTCTCTCTCTCTCTCTCTCTCTCTCTCTCTCTCTCTCTCTCTCTCTCTCTCTCTCTCTCATATATATATATATAATATATATACTAATGATTATATATATATATATATATATATATATACATATATATATATATATATATATATATATATATATATATATATATATATATATATATATATATATATATATATATATACATATATATATATATATATATATATATATGCATACATACATATATGCATGAAATCATACTTTAATCAGACAGCCTTCATGTGAAGCCGCCTGACACAATCCCCTTCATATAAAGCGTTACTCATGGCTATATAAATTACACCAAGAAATCCAGATCAGATCTTTTCGTAACAAACCTCCTCTCCGACTCTCCTCATTGCTCATCACTCAAAACAATTTGGAACGATTATTGAGCGCCAACCTCCATATCTGAATATTGAAATCTCTTATGTTTATCGACATAATCTTCTAGGAATTTTCTTCAGTTTTGTTATCTTGTTTAAAGCTCTAAAGGTTTAAAGGTATCTCATGAATGGTAGAGACAAGGGACAGTGACATTGCCCTATCAAGCAGTACAGTGCCCTATAGACTGACCATATATACATATGATCAGCGGCCAAGCCACCTCTCCATCCAAGCTAGGACCAAGGAGGGTCAGGCAAATGGCTGCTGAAAACTCAGCAGATAGACCTATAGGCTCCTCCAAACCCCCCATCTTTAGCTCACAAGGATGGTGAGGTTGCGTATCAAAAGAACTAACGAGTTTGAGCTGACTCGAACCCCAGTCAGGGACGTTACCCGCACCGGCCACCACAACCAAAGTTTCACGTGGTTTCCCCAGCTTCATCGTTCTTGCGAGCTCACAATGGGTTGTGGTGGCCTATTGGTAACATCCTTTCCTGACGATCTGCCAGACTGGGGTTCGAGTTTGCTCAAGCTCGATAGTTTCTTGTAGTGTCTGCAACCTCACCATTCTTACAAGCTAAGGATGGAGGGCTTGTGGGAGCCTACAGATCTACCTGCTGAGTCATCAGCAGCCAATGTCTGGCCCTCCCTGGTCTTACCTTGGGTATGCTTCGGTGCTGATCATATGTATAAATGGTCAGTCTCTAGGTCATTGTCCTGCTTGATAGGGCAATGTCACTGTCCCTTGCCTCTGCCATTCATGAGCGACCTTTAAACCTTTAAAAAGCCTTCAGGAGAACATAGGTCTACCAGCCCAATAATCAGCAGCCATTACCTAGCACTCCCTGGTCCTAGCTTTGGTGTAGAGGGGCTTGAGTGCTGGTAGGACCTCTTAAGATATTGTCCTGTCCCATGTCTTTGCTGCTCATGAGTGACCTTTAAACCTTTACAGAGATCTGGCACCTTTCAACATTTTCACAGACAATTTCAAGGTCAGATTTTCATAAAATATTTATTTTTTTTACGAATTTCAATAGATTTTTTTCTCCAAAAAGTGTTTAGTATAGTTATGAATTTCATTAAAAAATTACGATTTTTATATTAATTTTCATCTTTCAGATCTTGCTACAAATTAGACATACTTTCTTTAAAAGAAAAATTATGTATCATTTACGAAGAATCTAGAATGGATGTAATTATTTCATTCTTATCTTTCTTATCTTGCCATATATTTGATGTTTTATGCTAGAAAATTCATTATCTAAACAATTACTTATACTTTAGAATGGATGTAATCACACATTTCACCCATTCTACTACCCCAGCTGTTTAAAACTGCATTAACATTGGAATATTATTAGAGAAACTCATAGAGATCGGAGTACTCAATCAGTGACATTCCCTTTACGGTCAAAGAAAACATCCAATAGTGAAATATGATACTTTCACTTACGTTATCATTAGCTTCATATATACGATATACAAATATACATCTCAAATATCAAGGATTTCAAAGGAACCTTTAAGGATACCCAAGATTTTAACAATTAATACTTTTCTATATTGAGAATGGTTCTGCCTTTACGAGCAAGGAAACAACACGAAGATCAAGAATGTCACTGAACGACAATGTTCTTATCCTATCGTTCGTGGGAAGCATTATACATAACCTCCATAATGAGCGTAAGAATCTGATAACCAACGAAAACGTATAAAAAAAGGGATTATATATTTTGCAATACGCTGTGTTAGTTTTCTGTTTGGCAGTGGCGTGTTGGAGATGAGCCAAGAGAGTGTGGCTACTGACGATTCTTTTTTGTACATACCTGGCAACACAAGAGAGAGAGAGAGAGAGAGAGAGAGAGAGAGAGAGAGAGAGAGAGAGAGAGAGAGAGAGAGAGAGAGGTTTTGCTAGCTCATGTAGTGGTGGAGCCAAGTTATCCAATCATCAGTTCCATACTCCCTTCAATTTATTCTTTTGATATATTTTTGTTATTCATGGAACACTTAGCGCTCTATATACCCAATGAAACCTAATTAAAATTACATTATTCAAAACGATATTCAATTAACAGAAGTAAAATGTATACTTTTTTAAAATGACTAAAGGATATATAAAAATTAACACCGTACAGAACTATACCTCTGAACATACGCTGATAGGCCTAAGCCTATTATTGTATATAGGCCTAGTATTTATCCACTTATCATTAATTTAGGATAAGTTATGTCAAAAGCAATCAAGGGGAGACACACACAAACACAAGCAGTCAATGACTCCAAATAAGACGTAAAAATTATATATACAAATGAGATATAAAACTATCTTAAACTATGTATATTTCAGACGAATATTGTATAGGACTATTTTAAATTGTCAATAAATTTTGATTTGAAGAAAATCAGTGAGAATATTTCAAGGTACTCTTGTAACTTATAATTTTTTATATATGTATACATACATATGTATAAATATGAACAAATATATATTATATATACATACATATATGCAATATATATATATATATATATAGATATATATATAGATATATATATATATATATATGTGTGTATATATATATATATATTATATAATATATATATATATATATATA
>NC_090739.1:135688490-135693490 GCF_036898095.1 Palaemon carinicauda
GGAGGAACTGTGGTATCACTAAGAGTCTCTTCTCTTGTTTCTTTGTCTTCATCTTTTAGCTTCACTTTAGAACATCACCATTGCCCTTCGACATTATAGAGACCTTGGGCCTATTGGTGATGTTAAAATGTGTTATTTCTTTTATTTAGTTTAGTTTTTACTTCTCTCTCTCTCTCTCTCTCTCTCTCTCTCTCTCTCTCTCTCTCTCTCTCTCTCTCTCTCTCTCTCTCCATATATATATATATATATATACATATATATATATTCCCTCTCCATATATATACATACATATATATAATCATATGCAACCAAACTCCTCAGCACCCAAGCTAGGACCAGGGAGAGCCAGGCAAAGGCTGCTGATAACTCAGCAGATAGACCTATAGGCTCCCCCAAACTCTCCATCCTTAGCTCACAAGGATGGTGAGGTTGCAGACACTACAAGAAACTATCGAGCTTTAATGGGACTCTCAAACCCCTGTCTAGCAGATCGCCAGGCAGGTACGTTTCCAATAGGCCACCACAACTCAAAACTAGAACTAATAGCTAGATGTTATACAGTAAACATTACTTTTTTTAATACTGTGTGTGCTAGTGTCTTCGTTCATTGCCCGAACTACAAACACACGAACATAGCAGAGAGGCTGTTTGCCCATTTTCTTGTTTTTGACATTATTGGTGCTCTTTGCCACTCCCATCATGCTCTGGTAACAATGTATGTCCCCTACACAATGCCCGGTTGTGTGGAAGCACCCTATATTTCTTCCCTATCTATTATTATTATTATTATTATTATTATTATTATTATTATTATTATTATTATTATTATTATTATTATTATTATTACTTGCCAAGCTACAACCCAAGTTGGTAAAGCAGGATGCTATAAGCCTAAGAGCTCCAACAGGGTGAATAGCACAGTCAGGAAAGGAAACAAGGAAATAAGAGAAGTAATTAACAATTAAAAGAAAATATTTTAAGAACAATAAAAACACTGAAATAAATATTTCCTATATAAACTATAAAAACTGTAACAAAATAAGAGGAAGAGAAATGAGATAGGAGTGTACCCTCAAACAAAAGAACTCTACCCCAAGATAGTGAAAGACCATGGTTCAGAAGCTATGGCAAGACTAGAGAACAATGGTTTGATTTTGGAGTGCCCTTCTCCTAGAAGAGCTGCTTACCATAGCTAAAGAGTCATCTAGTGTCAAAGATAGTTTTGATAAAAAATAAATTAAATTATGAAGAGTTAAGGTTAATATGGCTATTCCATACACACACTCACATATGTATACATGTTTGTATGTATATTTACAGGGCAGATTGCAAAGAAATTCAATACACCAGTCACAGACACATTCATCCATTAAATTCTGGATCTAAAGCCCTGTCCACACGATCGAGCATACCCGACGAGCAAACAGTAATACCAGGCCACAATAGTTAGTGAAAATGAGGGTTGATGATGTCAAAAGTGGGAAAACTAAAGGCAGGGATCTGGCAACACTGTCTGATGCCAGATCCCTGTCTGTGGTTTTCCCGCTTCTGACGTCATTAACCCTCATTCTTACTAACTATTGGGGTCTGGTATTACTGTTTGCCCGTTGGGCGTGCTCGATCGTGTGGCCAGAGCTTTAGGAACCTCATTGTGCAGAAATAAGAAGATCCAATACATTGGCCGATTTATAAATGTACAAATAAGGATCAATAGCTCATCCTGATCCCTCTATATACAATGCTCAATGCATCTCGATGCTGAATGTGCTTTTATACTTCATAGATATTAAGAATTTTCCATTCCATATTACCTTCCATCCCTCACTGGAGTACTTTCCCTGTTGGACCCTTGGGCTTATAGCGTTTTGTTTTTCTAACTAGGGTTGTAGCTTAGCAAGTAGTAGTAGTAGTAGTAGTAGTAGTAGTAGTAGTAGTAGTAGTAGTAGTAGTAATAATAATAATAATAATAATAATAATAATAATAATAATATCAAACTCTTTCAACCATTCATCTCCTCTTAACTACTAAATTAAGATATTTACATTTTTTTTTCAACCATTTTCTCCTCATGGCCAAACCACATCAAAATTCTATGATCCACCTTTCCACAACTCTTAGACATGCTGCCCTCAGCTAAGCATTTCCTACTGCATAGCGGTCCTTCCCTTCATGTACCCACTACGATATCTTTCAGGAAAAGACATGGTGAAGTAGCCATTGTTCAACAACACCAAGTTGGAAAAGGACAGAGAGGAGCACATATTAAAAGCCAATAAAAGTACAGATGATGACTGTACACAAAGATGCCGATTCGGTTTATTACCAATGATGGATATAAAAAATATATTCCTATAACTGTTTTGACTTCATTGCTACCAATGGAGAGAAGGCAGAAGTAACAAGCTACTGCAATAATAATAATAATAATAATAATAATAATAATAATAATAATAATAATAATAATAATAATAATAATAATAATAATAAATGAACACATCGAACATACTTAAAAAAACTTATAAAGAAAAATTACCCGTCGTGAGCTCTTTTATTATTATTATTATTATTATTATTATTATTATTATCACAAGCTAAGCTACAGCCCTAGTTGGAAAAGCAAGATGCTATAAGCCCAAGGGCTCCAACAGGGAAAAAATATCCCAGTGAGGAAAGGAAACAAGGAAATAAACAAACGATCCGAGAAATAATGAACAATTAAAATAGAATATTTTTAAAAACGTAACATCCAAACAGATATTTCACCATATATATACTGTATATATATATATATATATATATATATATATATATATATATATATATATATATATATATATAAATATATATATATATATATATATATATATATATATATATATATATATATATATATATATATATATATATATACACTACAAAAAGACTAATGTCAGCCTGCCCAAAAGAAAATCCTTTGCAGCAAGTTTGAACTTTTGATGTTCAATCGATTCAACTACCCGATTCGGGAAGATCATTCCACGTCTTGAACACAGCTGGAATAAAACTTCTAGAATACTAATATATATCATATGGTTATTGTGATCACCACCATTAACATACACTAGTTCGTAACACTATTCAATACCATCTAAAAACAAAGGCGTACACCAGCACAGCCTTAATCAATAATCGTATCTTATTTCAGGAGATTCAACGAAGCAGTCTATTTTCTCTCCACATCTCTTCTCGTGTCTTATTTTCATCTCCAAATGGAGAGAGAGAGAGAGAGAGAGAGAGAGAGAGAGAGAGAGAGAGAGAGAGAGAGAGAGAGAGGAGAGAGAGAGAGAGAGAGGATCTGATCAATTGAAACTATGTTACGATCACTATATATAGTGAAGTAAATTCTCTCCATCTCTTCTCTTGTCTTATTTCCATCTCCAGCAAAAATACTCGAGTAGAAATGAGAGAGAGAAAGAGAGAAAGAGAGAGAGAGAGAGAGAGAGAGAGAGAGAGAGAGAGAGAGAGAGAGAGAGAGAGAGAGAGAGAGAGAGAGAGATTAAGATCGCCAGTGAATTAAAACAAGTGAAATCTTCGTCAACAGGATAGCGGTTTCGAAGAGTAGCGTCCTACGTCCTGTGTGTAGGCTACGGGGTGACACTCAACACTGACTGTGAAGTGATACTCTAGGCCTGGCCTAGTGCCGCGTTCGAGAAAGAGGCACACATACACACACACACACATACACACACACAGCCCCCAAGAAAGAGGTTGTGATAGTCGATTGAGGTAGAGACCAGAGCGAAGAGGATGTTATCAGGGCGCGTTCTCAGAATTCGAAGCCCAAATGCTGAAACACACTAATAAAGAGAATGGGGGACGGGAGATGTTCTATTAAAAAATTAAAAAAAAAAATTAAAAATGAATCGATATTAGTAAATCAAATTTCTAGCGATTGACAAGAATTATTATTATTATTGTTATTATTATTATTATTATTATTAGTAGTAGTAGTAGTAGTAGTATAACAAGCTAAGCTACAACCTTAGTTAGAAAAGCAGGGTGCTATAAGCCCAAGGGCTCCGACAAGGAAAAATAGCCAAGTGAGGAAAGTAAATAAGGAAATAAAAATAACTACTGTATGTGTGAAGTAATAAACAATTAGAATATTCTAAGAACTGTCACAACATTAAAATAAATGGAATTATTATTATTATTATTATTATTATTATTATTATTATTATTATCATTATTATTATTATTATTATTATTATTATTATTTATCATTATCTAAGCTACAACCCTAGTTGGAAAGCAGGGGGCTATAAGCCCAGTTTCTAGGGCATTGTCACTGTTTGAGGCTCGAGGCGAGGATGGCAGGTTCATCCTTGCCAAGATTCTTGGACAAGATGTGTTGTACTATGCTAGCGGTATTTTTAGATTTCCTTCAGAAACAGGTCTTCTGAAATATATTTAATTTTTGTAATGACATCTTTGATTTTATGGTTTTAATTGAATATTCTTCTATTCTTTATTTATAATATATAAACGATATAGGGATGCCAGAAAACTTCAAATCAATCAATCAATCATTAGCGGCCTTTAAACCTTTAAAAGTAAAAACTTTAACAGACGTAATTTTCCTCTAATCTCATAGCCATATAAACTTCATCTCCTCCTACGCCTAATGACGTAAATGGCCCCGGTTAGATTTCGCCAGTCGTCTGTATCCTGAACTTTTAAATCAGTACTTCTCCATTCATCATCTCCTACTTCACGTTTCATAGTCTTCAACCAAGTAGGCCTGTGTGTTCCAAATCTTCTAGTAACTCGTGTAGCCCAGTTGAAAGTTTGGGGAACTAATCTCTCTTGGGGAAGTGCGAAGAGCATGCCCAAACCATCTTCATCTATCCCTCACCATGATCTCTCTCACACACACACACACACACACACACACACACACACACACACATATATATATATATATATATATATATATATATATATATATATATATATATAT
>NC_090739.1:135698490-135746369 GCF_036898095.1 Palaemon carinicauda
GTATGACTGGGGCTTATAGCAAATGGATGTCGGGGTAATTGTTCATATGTGACTTGCCGCAACTGTGGTACAAATAGGCATTCTGCAAGAATGTACAAAGAACAAATATAATGAATGTGGTGTAAATGGGGACTAACGAGTTTTGAGTGGGACTCGAATCCCCAGTCTGGCGATGACCTGGCAGAGGCGTTACCAATAGGCCACCTCATACAAGGCAAAAACAAGTACACACATATATGATGCCATTATGAAAAATGCAGGAACCACTGTCATTCATTTCAATTCGATGAAAAGAAATATAAAAACAAAGTTTAAAGTTTTACGTACCTTTAGGATCTGTGATGTCTAAAATAGTGGCACCGAGCATGAAAAGAGAAAAGAATAGCCAATTAACCTTAGATATTGAAATAATTCTTACAATTAAATATTCAACACAAAATATCGAAAAAAAATAATGTCATAAGCAGTTAATACATAATGGATTACCATATAACAGTACTTTTCTAGTTTTGATGATTTATCGCTAATGCTAGAGAATTATTGGGTCCTTTGACTGGCCAGACAGTACTACATTGGATAACTCTCTCTAGTTACGGCTCATTTTTTCTTTGCCTACCCATACACCGGAAAGACTGGCCTATTCTTTCCACGTTCTCATCTGTCCTCGTACACCTAACAGCACTGAGATTACAAAACAATTCTTCTTCGCTAAAGGGGTTAACTACTGCAGTGTAATTGTTCCATGGACTCTTCCCTCTTGGTAAGGGTAGAAGAGACTCTTTAGCTTTGGTAAGCAGCTATACTAGGAGAAGGACACTCCAAAATCAAACCATTGTTCTCTAGTCTTGGGTAGTGCCATAGCCTCTGTACCAAGGTCTTCCACTGTCTTGGGTTAGAGTTCTCTTGCTTGAGGGTACACTCGGGTACACTATTCTATGTTATTTCTCTTCCTCTTGTTTTTTTTTTAAGAGGTTTATAGTTTATATATATGAAATATTTATTGCATTGTTGTTATTGTTCTTAAAATATTTTATTTTGATTGTTCATAATATTTTCAATTTATTCATTTCCCTATTTCCTCTCCTTACTGGGCTATTTTTCCCTGTTGGAGCCCTCGGGTTTATGGCATCTTGCTTTTCCAACTAGGGTTGTAGCTTAGCTTGTAATAATAATAATAATAATAATAATAATAATAATAATAATAATAATAAATAACGGTACCCCATTTTTATATACTTTAATTGTTAGAGAAACCGATAAATTAAATTTTCCATATCTAAAAAGGCCAAAAATTTATCATACATACATTTTTATTCAGGTCCTTCTAAAAATATAAAGTAATCTCTTTTTCATCTTCTCTGTACCTTAGGGTACCAAAAGTATGCATTCCTGAGTACACACACACACACACACACATACACACACACACATGATGAGGTTGCCAAAACTGAAGAAATTGCCACTATTCTTTGCTATCCCAAATATATCTTCAAGACAACTGTTTGAACTTTGAAGAGATTTAAGATAACCTTTAAAGGTTTAAAGGCCACTCATGAATGGCAGAGGCAAGGAACAGTGACATTGCCCTAGCAAGCAGGGCAATGCCCTAGAGACTGACCATATATACACTTGGAAAAAAAACCGTAATTTCAATCGGAAATTCTCCGTAAAAAATATACTGTTCTCCTGTATTTCAGTAAAATACATGCAACCGTAATTTTACCTTACTTTGTTATTACATTTTACTGGTTAGTGACCGTAATATCACTCCTTTACGCCAATTTATCCACTTTTAAAACGGTAAAAATCCTGTAATAAATGTTGCCAGATATTTAGCGTTTTTATAAAGCAGTTTTAAGTGTTATGATGAGCGTTAAGTTCACTCTCCAACCAAGGAGAGTTTATAATGAAAAGGCAATGAATAACAATGTATGTTTACCATTACATGATTTTAGGTTCCATATCACTATAAAAAAAAAAAAACTAGATATTAGGCTAGTGTTAAAATATAGTTTAAATATGGTTTATTCTCATGCTTGAGGGTACACTCGGGCACACTGTTCTATCTTATATCTTTTACTCTTCCTCTTGTTTTGTTAAAGTTTTTATAGTTTATAAAGTGATATTTATTTTAATATTGTTACTCTTCTTAGAATATTTAATTTTTCCTTTTTTCCTCTCCTCACTGAGCTATTTTCCCTGTTGGAGCCCCTGGGCTTATAGCATCCTGCTTTTGCAACTAGGGTTGTAGCTTAGCAGGTAATAATAATAATAATATTCCGAATAACTCTGGAAGTGACAATAATGTAATATATAATTTCCTTGTTCAGAATGTAATTTGTTTATATGGGCGAAACATATACAAGCATTTCTGTCAGAACAAAACAACATAAGATAGCCGTCTCTAAGCCACACACTGGCTAGGATTCAAGGTTTAAAGGTCACTCATGAATGGCAGAGGCAAGGTCCAATGACAATGCCCTAGAGACTGACCATATATACATATGATCGGCGTCCAAGGCCCCTCTTCACCCATGTTAGGACCATGAAGGGCCAGGTAATGGGTACTGATAACTCAACAAGTAGACTCATAAACTCCCACAAACCCAATATTCTTAGCTCAAAAGGATGGTGAGATTGCAGACGCTGCAAGAATCTATCGAGCTTAAGCGGGTCTCGAATCCGAGTCCGACTGAACGCCAGTTAGGGACGTTTCCAAGGAACCTCAAATAGAAACTCGGTTAGTGACTTCACCCAAAGAACTCTTGGCGAATCCTTATCAAGTGTCTGTACCAAAAATCACAATTTGAATCCAAGCCATGGTTTGTTTTCAAGTTTGCGGTGGCCGATGTGGTGACGACCCTGATTGGTGAAAGCCAGACTGGGGTTCGAGTCCCGCTCAAACTCGTTAGTTCCTTTGGTCGCTGCAACCTCACCATCCTTGTGAGCTAAGAATGGGCGGTTTGGGAGAGTCTGATTCATCTATTGAGTCATCAGCAGCCATTGCCTGGGCCTCCTTGGTCCTAGCTTGGGTGCAGAGGAGGCTTGGGCGCTGATCATATGAATATATGGTCAGTCTCAAGGACATTATCCTGCCTAATAGGGCAATGTCACTGTCCCTTGCCTCTGCCATCCATGAGCGGCCTTTAAACCTTTGAATTGTGCGTTTCGCTCTTTAATAACAATATTTCCGGCTCTGGAACACTAAATAACCGACACCATAGGGGTCTAATTCTAATGTATAATAAGATAATCTATAGTCAATTTTTTTAGCGAGGCATATTTGCACCGAGTCGCAGGGGTGCCCCTTTAGCTTGGAAAAATTTCCTGATAGGTGATTGGTCGGAAGTATTCGGACAAAACTATTTCCGACCAATTAGCTATCAGGGAATTTCTCCGAGCTAAAAGGGCACCCCTTCGAGTCGGTGCAAATCTGCCTCACTAAAAAAAATTGACTATAGCAGTTTATTCTCACTGAATCCGTTGATGTCACCGATAAAACTAAAGGATACTGTTTTGGTATGCGATCTCATTTATTACACAAAAGTGTCCATAAAATATACAATTCACAAATAGTGATACTTTTGAGTAATTACTTCTATTTTTAAATTAGTGTTTTTTTTTTTTTTTCAGATCAAGTCATAAATGAGATCGCATATCAAGACAAACTAAAGTACAATCAAGCGATTTTTCACATTCCATTCCGTGGCTATAACACACACATACCCACACTCACAATTATATACATACATACATATATACATATACAGTATATATATATATATATATATATATATATATATATATATATATATATATATATATATATATATATATATATATATGTGTGTGTGTGTGTGTGTGCGTGTGTGTATATATATACGTATAAATAAATAAATATATATATATATATATATATATATATATATATATATATATATATGTGTGTGTGTGTGTGTGTGTGTGTGTGTGTGTGCGTGTGTGTATATATATACGTATAAATATATATATATATATATATATATATATATATATATATATATATATATATATATGTGTGTGTGTGTGTGTTTCCATGTGTATATTAACATATAAGAAAAAGAAATGGACGTGGGCAGGATATATATTGACAATGACAGACAATAGATGGACATTAAGAATAACAAAATGGGTCCCAAGAAATTGCAAAAGAGGCAACGGAAAAGAAGAGAAGACGATAGATTGCCAAAACAAAGAAAGTTAGCGGATATGGACTGACATAGAAAGACCATAAACAGACGCAAGTGGAAGGAAATGCATGAGACCTTTGTTTTGCAATAGGCTATTAATAGCTGATGATGATGATGATATGTGTAAATATATATATATATATATATATATATATATATATATATATATATATATATATATATATATATATATGTATATATACATACATACATACATACATATGTATATATACATACATACATACATACATATGTATATATACATACATACATACATATGTATATATACATACATATATATATATATATATATATATATATATATATATATATATATATATATATATATATACTGTATATATATATATACATATATATATATATACATATATATATATATATATGTGTGTGTGTGTGTATGTATGTAGTTATACAATATACATATCATAAATTTCTTGAGCAGTAGAAAATGCATCGTCCACAACATTGTAGTGTTTTGTCATTTACTTTTTCTCAACACGAACATTAATAAATTAAAAAATAAATTTATAACAATATGAAATGTTCAAAATCTTCCCAAACTGTCACAAACTAATGAACGTTCTATTTATGTGACAATGAACAAACCTATTGGAATTATAATGAATTGTTAATAATGAATTATTATTATTGACCATTCATTAAGTACCGAGTTACAGAGCAAACTAGAGGGGCATTCAGTAGAGCTCAGACCTCCGCCACGGCAGCTTATTTCTCAACCTTTTGCTCGACCTTGACCTTGACCTTTGACTTTAACATGTATTTATTGGCGTGGATTTTTATACACTCAAATATGAATCAAGTTTGAAGTCTCTGTGACAAAGATGTCCAAACTTATGGATGATTACGTGAATTGGACATTTAGCTTGACCGTGACCTTGACCTCTATCATTGACTTGTATTAATTGGCGTGGATTTTAATACACTCAAATATGAACCAAGTTTGAAGTCTCTGTGACAACGGTGTCCAAACTTATGGCTGATTACGTGAATTTGACATTTTGTTTGACCTTGACCTTGACCTTTGACCTTGACCTTCCAAAATCTATTCATTTCAAGCTTTTTACACAACAGCTAATCCCTGCAAGTTTCATTACTCTACGGTTAAAATTGTGGCCAGGAAGCTATTCGCAAACAAACACACACACAAACAAACAAACGCACAAAACAGGAGGTAAAACATAACCTCCTTCCAACTTAGTTGACGGAGGCAAAAGAAAAAAAAAGATAAAAGAAATCTTCAAAAACTATGTACCGAGTTAGAGATCGACCAAAATTCCGAACATGAAGAAGAAGAAGAAGAAGAAGAAGAAGAAGAAGAAGAAGAAGAAGAAGAAAAAGTAGAAGTAGACGAAGAAGAAAAAGAAGAAGTAAAAGAAGAAGAAGAAGAAAAAGAAGAAGTAGAAGTAGAAAAAGAAAAAGAAGAAGAAAAAGAAGAGCCAACGTAAACATGCGTCCCCTTTAAAAGCTCGGCAGATGAAGGGTGTGGCCTATATAATAGTCCTCACCACTCGTTACGCCAAGGTGAAAAAATAAAAGGTTTATTTGAAATACTCACCTAAACCACTATTTTAAAATCCATGTTCTCTCAAAGTGTAATAAAACTCCTAATCTATTCTTTAGCAATGCAAGATGTATCAACTGGATAATGATTGAGAAATGAATGGGAGTTGCAAAGAGACACGCCTAGCTTCATTCATCAATCTTGCAAAACTCGGCTTATGAAAATGGAAAAGCAAGATTCGCTTATAAATGCTGTTTACAGGTTTAAAGGCAGCTCCTGAATGGCAGAGACAAGGGACAGTGACATTGCTCTATCAAGCAGGACAATGCCCTAGAGACTGGCCATACATTATTATTATTATTATTATTATTATTATTATTATTATTATTACTTGCTAAGCTACAACCCTAGATGGAAAAACAGGATGCTGTACGCCCAGGAGTCCCAACAGGGAAAATAGCCCAGTAAGGAAAGGAAACAAGGAAAAATAAAATATTTTATGAACAGTAACAACGTTGAAATGAACATTTTCTACATAAATTATAAAAACTTTAACAAAACAAGAGGAAGAGAAATTAGATAGAATAGTGTGCTCGAGTGTACCCTCAAGCAAGAGAACTCTAACCCAAGACAGTGGAAGATCATGGTACTATACAGAGGCTATGGCACTACACAAAAAATGATCAGCGCCCAAGGCCCCTTCCATCCAAGCTAGGACTAAGGAGGGCCAGGCAATGGGTGCTGATGACTCAGCAGATAGACCTATAGGCTCCCACAACCACTCCCCCATCCTAAGCTCACAAAGATGGTGAGGTTACAGTGACCAAAAAGACAATCGAGTTTGAGCCGGACTCGAACCCAAATCTGTCGTTCACCAGTCAGGGACGTTACCACATGGGCCACCACAAGCATGTTCAATGATGGTTCCTGTCAGTTTAATTCGCTTTACAGTATTACATGAAAAAGACATTTTCCAACAAAGACTATGTTCAGCTGAACACAAGTTGACTAAATTAATGATAGTGACTACAGTACACCACGTGTATAGGTTACCTTGAAAAGTGGCCACAGCCAATCGTAAATGGAATATAAATAGAAATGTTAAGTTCTCTAATGTTTATATGACGTCCATTGCCACGCTTTCGTCATAAATACTAACATGTGGAAACAAATTCCTAAGATTTGTCATACATGATCTTTTTTGTCTAAAACCATATTAGCTGTCTATCAAAAGATTGTTTTTCTCTATATGTTCTACTATTGAATCTACTATGATTGATTTATAAATTTTGCAAGGCACTGAAGTTAGATACATAGGTTGGCAGTTTCTTCTTTTTGGTTCCTTGTAGATTGGAAGAGAGAGAGAGAGAGAGAGAGAGAGAGAGAGAGAGAGAGAGAGAGAGAGAGAGAGAGAGAGAGAGAGTCAAAAACCCATTCAAAATGCTAAAATTGAGTTCTCCACGATATTAAACTCCAATCTTTCTGGCTATTCAAAACCTTAAAATTATATATCAAAGTGAGAATAAGTCCTCTAAAATTATACTGAAAAGTGAGAATCAGCCCCCTGAAATTATACTGAAAAGGGGGGATCAGCTCCCTATAATTATACTGAAAAGCGAGAATCAGCCACTAAAATTATACTAAGAAGTGAGAATCGGCCTCCTTAAATTATACTGAAAAGGGAAAATCAGTCCCCTAATATTATACTGAGAAGAGAGAATCAAACCACTAAAATTATACTGAAAAGGGAGAATCAGCCGCCTAAAATTATACTGAAAGGGGAAAATCAGCCACCTAAAATTATACTGATAAAGGGGAATCAGCCCCTAAAATTATACTGAAAAGGGAGAATCAGCTCCTAAAATTATACTGAAAAGGGAGAATCCGCTCCCTAAAATTATACTGAAAAGGGAGAATCAGCCCCTAAAATTATACTGAAAAGGGAGAATCAGCCCCTAAAATTATACTGAAAAGGGAGAATCAGCCCTTAAAATTATACTGAAAAGGGAGAATCAGCCCCTAAAATTATACTGAAAAGGGATAGTCAGCAACCTAAAATTATACTGAAAAGGGGAAATCAGCCCCTAACATTATACTGAAAAGGGATAGTCAGCAACCTAAAATTATACTGAAAAGGGAGAATCAGCCCCTAAAATTATACTGAAAAGGGAGAATCAGCCCCTAAAATTATACTGAAAAGGGATAGTCAGCAACCTAAAATTATACTGAAAAGGGGAAATCAGCCCCTAAAATTATACTGAAAAGGGATAGTCAGCAACCTAAAATTATACTGAAAAGGGAGAATCAGCCTCTAAAATTATACTGAAAATGGAGGATCAGCCCCTAAAATTATACTGAAAAGGGAGGATCAGCCCCTAAAATTATACAAAAAAGGGAGAATCAGACCCTAAAATTATACTGAAAAGGGAGAATCAGCCCCTAAAATTATACTGAAAAGGGAGGATCAGCCCCTAAAATTATACTGAAAAGGGAGGATCAGCCCCTAAAATCATACTGAAAAGGGGAAATCAGCCCCTAAAATTATACTGAAAAGGGAGAATCAGCCCCTAAAATTATACTGAAAAGGGAGGATCAGCCCCTAAAATTATACTGAAAAGGGAGAATCAGCCCCTAAAATTATACTGAAAAGGGAGAATCAGCCCCTAAAATTATACTGAAAAGGGAGAATCAGCCCCTAAAATTATACTGAAAAGGGAGAATCAGCCCCTAAAATTATACTGAAAAGGGAGAATCAGCCCCTAAAATTATACTGAAAAGGGAGAATCAGCCCCTAAAATTATACTGAAAAGGGATAGTCAGCAACCTAAAATTACACTGAAAAGGGAGGATCAGCCCCTAAAATTATACTGAAAAGGGAGAATCAGCCTCTAAAATTATATTGAAAATGGAGGATCAGCCCCTAAAATTATACTGAAAAGGGAGGATCAGCCCCTAAAATTATACAAAAAAGGGAGAATCAGCCCCTAAAATTATACTGAAAAGGGAGAATCAGCCCCTAAAATTATACTGAAAAGGGAGGATCAGCCCCTAAAATTATACTGAAAAGGGAGGATCAGCCCCTAAAATCATACTGAAAAGGGGAAATCAGCCCCTAAAATTATACTGAAAAGGGAGAATCAGCCCCTAAAATTATACTGAAAAGGGAGGATCAGCCCCTAAAATTATACTGAAAAGGGAGAATCAGCCCCTAAAATTATACTGAAAAGGGAGGATCAGCCCCTAAAATTATACTGAAAAGGGAGAATCAGCCCCTAAAATTATACTGAAAAGGGAAAATCAGCCCCTAAAATTATACTGAAAAGGGAGAATCAGCCCCTAAAATTATACTGAAAAGGGAGGATCAGCCCCTAAAATTATACTGAAAAGGGAGAATCAGCCCCTAAAATTATACTGAAAAGGGAGAATCGGCCCCTAAAATTATACTGAAAAGGGAGGATCAGCCCCTAAAATTATACTGAAAAGGGAGGATCGGCCCCTAAAATTATACTGAAAAGGGGAAATCAGCCCCTAAAATTATACTGAAAAGGGAGGATCAGCCCCTAAAATTATACTGAAAAGGGAGAATCAGCCCCTAAAATTATACTGAAAAGGGAGGATCAGCCCCTAAAATTATACTGAAAAGGGAGAATCAGCCCCTAAAATTATACTGAAAAGGGAGGATCAGCCCCTAAAATTATACTGAAAAGGGGAAATCAGCCCCTAAAATTATACTGAAAAGGGAGGATCAGCCCCTAAAATTATACTGAAAAGGGAGAATCAGCCCCTAAAATTATACTGAAAAGGGAGGATCAGCCCCTAAAATTATACTGAAAAGGGAGAATCAGCCCCTAAAATTATACTGAAAAGGGAGGATCAGCCCCTAAAATTATACTGAAAAGGGAGAATCAGCCCCTAAAATTATACTGAAAAGGGAGGATCAGCCCCTAAAATTATACTGAAAAGGGAGAATCAGCCCCTAAAATTATACTGAAAAGGGAGGATCGGCCCCTAAAATTATACTGAAAAGGGAGAATCAGCCCCTAAAATTATACTGAAAAGGGAGGATCGGCCCCTAAAATTATACTGAAAAGGGAGGATCAGCCCCTAAAATTATACTGAAAAGGGAGAATCAGCCCCTAAAATTATACTGAAAAGGGAGGATCAGCCCCTAAAATTATACTGAAAAGGGAGAATCAGCCCCTAAAATTATACTGAAAAGGGAGAATCGGCCCCTAAAATTATACTGAAAAGGAATAGGGATACTCAGCAACCTAAAATTTTACTGAAAAGGGGAAATCAGCCCCTAAAATTTTACTGAAAAGGGAGGATCAGCCCCTAAAATTATACTGAAAAGGGAGAATCAGCCCCTAAAATTATACTGAAAAGGGAGAATCGGCCCCTAAAATTATACTGAAAAGGAATAGGGATACTCAGCAACCTAAAATTATACTGAAAAGGGGAAATCAGCCCCTAAAATTATACTGAAAAGGAATAGGGATACTCAGCAACCTAAAATTATACTGAAAAGGGGAAATCAGCCCCTAAAATTATACTGAAAAGGGGAAATCAGCCTCTAAAATTATACTGAAAAGGAATAGGGATACTCAGCAACCTAAAATTATACTGAAAAGGGGAAATCAGCCCCTAAAATTATACTGAAAAGGGGAAATCAGCCCCTAAAATTATACTGAAGAGGGAGGATCAGCCCCTAAAATTATACTGAAAAGGGAGAATCAGCCCCTAAAATTATACTGAAAAGGGAGAATCAGCCCCTAAAATTATACTGAAAAGGAATAGGGATACTCAGCAACCTAAAATTTTACTGAAAAGGGGAAATCAGCCCCTAAAATTATACTGAAAAGGGAGGATCAGCCCCTAAAATTATACTGAAAAGGGAGAATCAGCCCCTAAAATTATACTGAAAAGGGAGAATCGGCCCCTAAAATTATACTGAAAAGGAATAGGGATACTCAGCAACCTAAAATTATACTGAAAAGGGGAAATCAGCCCCTAAAATTATACTGAAAAGGAATAGGGATACTCAGCAACCTAAAATTATACTGAAAAGGGGAAATCAGCCCCTAAAATTATACTGAAAAGGGGAAATCAGCCCCTAAAATTATACTGAAAAGGAATAGGGATACTCAGCAACCTAAAATTATACTGAAAAGGGGAAATCAGCCCCTAAAATTATACTGAAAAGGGGAAATCAGCCCCTAAAATTATACTGAAAAGGGAGAATCGGCCCCTAAAATTATACTGAAAAGGAATAGGGATACTCAGCAACCTAAAATTATACTGAAAAGGGGAAATCAGCCCCTAAAATTATACTGAAAAGGAATAGGGATACTCAGCAACCTAAAATTATACTGAAAAGGGGAAATCAGCCCCTAAAATTATACTGAAAAGGGGAAATCAGCCCCTAAAATTATACTGAAGAGGGAGGATCAGCCCCTAAAATTATACTGAAAAGGGAGGATCAGCCCCTAAAATTATACTGAAAAGGGAGAATCGGCCCCTAAAATTATACTGAAAAGGGAGGATCAGCCCCTAAAATTATACTGAAAAGGGAGAATCGGCCCCTAAAATTATACTGAAATGGAATAGGGATACTCAGCAACCTAAAATTATACTGAAAAGGGGAAATCAGCCCCTAAAATTATACTGAAAAGGGAGGATCAGCCCCTAAAATTATACTGAAAAGGGAGAATCAGCCCCTAAAATTATACTGAAAAGGGAGGATCAGCCCCTAAAATTATACTGAAAAGGGAGAATCAGCCCCTAAAATTATACTGAAAAGGGAGGATCAGCCCCTAAAATTATACTGAAAAGGGAGAATCAGCCCCTAAAATTATACTGAAAAGGGGAAATCAGCCCCTAAAATTATACTGAAAAGGGAGAATCAGCCCCTAAAATTATACTGAAAAGGGAGGATCAGCCCCTAAAATTATACTGAAAAGGGAGAATCAGCCCCTAAAATTATACTGAAAAGGGAGGATCAGCCCCTAAAATTATACTGAAAAGGGAGAATCAGCCCCTAAAATTATACTGAAAAGGGGAAATCAGCCCCTAAAATTATACTGAAAAGGGAGAATCAGCCCCTAAAATTATACTGAAAAGGGAGGATCAGCCCCTAAAATTATACTGAAAAGGGAGAATCAGCCCCTAAAATTATACTGAAAAGGGAGGATCAGCCCCTAAAATTATACTGAAAAGGGAGAATCAGCCCCTAAAATTATACTGAAAAGGGGAAATCAGCCCCTAAAATTATACTGAAAAGGGAGAATCAGCCCCTAAAATTATACTGAAAAGGGAGGATCAGCCCCTAAAATTATACTGAAAAGGGAGAATCAGCCCCTAAAATTATACTGAAAAGGGAGGATCAGCCCCTAAAATTATACTGAAAAGGGAGAATCAGCCCCTAAAATTATACTGAAAAGGGAGGATCAGCCCCTAAAATTATACTGAAAAGGGAGAATCAGCCCCTAAAATTATACTGAAAAGGGGAAATCAGCCCCTAAAATTTTACTGAAAAGGGAGAATCAGCCCCTAAAATTATACTGAAAAGGGAGGATCAGCCCCTAAAATTATACTGAAAAGGGAGAATCAGCCCCTAAAATTATACTGAAAAGGGAGAATCAGCCCCTAAAATTATACTGAAAAGGGAGAATCAGCCCCTAAAATTATACTGAAAAGGGAGGATCAGCCCCTAAAATTATACTGAAAAGGGAGAATCGGCCCCTAAAATTATACTGAAAAGGAATAGGGATACTCAGCAACCTAAAATTATACTGAAAAGGGGAAATCATCCCCTAAAATTATACTGAAGAGGGAGGATCAGCCCCTAAAATTATACTGAAAAGGGAGAATCAGCCCCTAAAATTATACTGAAAAGGGAGGATCAGCCCCTAAAATTATACTGAAAAGGGAGAATCAGCCTCTAAAATTATACTGAAAAGGGAGGATCAGCCCCTAAAATTATACTGAAAAGGGAGAATCAGCCCCTAAAATTATACTGAAAAGGGGAAATCAGCCCCTAAAATTATACTGAAAAGGGAGAATCAGCCCCTAAAATTATACTGAAAAGGGAGAATCAGCCCCTAAAATTATACTGAAAAGGGAGGATCAGCCCCTAAAATTATACTGAAAAGGGAGGATCAGCCCCTAAAATTATATTGAAAAGGGAGAATCAGCCCCTAAAATTATACTGAAAAGGGAGGATCAGCCCCTAACATTATACTGAAAAGGGAGAATCAGCCCCTAAAATTATACTGAAAAGGGAGGATCAGCCCCTAAAATTATACTGAAAAGGGAGAATCAGCCTCTAAAATTATACTGAAAAGGGAGGATCAGCCCCTAAAATTATACTGAAAAGGGAGAATCAGCCCCTAAAATTATACTGAAAAGGGAGGATCAGCCCCTAAAATTATACTGAAAAGGGAGAATCAGCCCCTAAAATTATACTGAAAATGAGAATCAGCCCCTAAAATTATACTGAAAAGGGAGAATCAGCCCCTAAAATTATACTGAAAAGGGAGGATCAGCCCCTAAAATTATACTGAAAAGGGAGAATCAGCCCCTAAAATTATACTGAAAAGGGATAGGGTTACTCAGCAACCTAAAATTATACTGAAAAGGGGAAATCAGCCCCTAAAATTATACTGAAAACTGAAAATCAGCCCCCTTAAATAATAAAGATCAGCTCCTTAAATCCTACTGAAAAGTGAGAATCAATCACTAAAAATATACTGAAAAGGGGGAATCAGTCCCTAAAATTATACTGAAAATGGAGAATCAGCCCCTAAAATTATATTGAAAATGGAGAATCAGTCCCTAAAATTATACTGAAAATGGAGAATCAGTCCCTACAATTATACTGAAAATGGAGAATCAGCCCCTAAAATTATACTGAAAAGGGAGAATCAGCCCCCCCCCCAAAAAAAAAAAAAACTGAATATAGAGAATACGTCCCCCTAAATTATACTTAAAAGGGAGAATCAAACCTCTAAAATCATACTGAAAAGTGAGAATCAAACCCTAAAATTATACTGAAATGTGAGAATCAGCCCCTTAAATCACAGTGAAAAGTAAGAATCAGTCCCCTAAAGTCATACTGAAAAGTGAGAATCAGCCCCCTAAAATTATACTGAAAAGTGAGAATCAAACCCCTAAAATTATACTGAAAAGTGAAGATCAGCCCCCTAAAATTATATTGAAAAGGGAGAATCAAACCCCAAAAATTATACTGAAACGGGAGAATCAAACCCTTAGAATTATACTAAAAAGTGAGAATCAGCCCCCTTTAAGTTATACTGATAAGTGAGAATCAGCCCCCTAAAATTATACTGAAAAGTGAGAATCAGCTCCATATAATTATACTGAAAAGTGAGAATCAGACCCCTATAATTATAGTAAAAAGTGAGAATCGGCCCCATATAATTATACTGAAAAGTGAGAATCAGCCCCATATAATTATACTGAAAAGTGAGAATCAGCCCCCTATAATTATACTGAAAAGTGAGAATCAGCCCCCTAAAATTATACTGAAAAGGGAGAATCAGCCCCCTAAGATTATAATGAAAATGGAGAACAAGTCCTCTATGATTATACTAGAAGTGAGAATTAGCCTCCTCATATCATACTCTAAAGTGAGAATCAGCTGTTTAAAGGACTGGGAGAACAAAAAAAAATAATCCATATTTCTCGTAAAAGAAAACCAGCCTGAATCCGGTGTCTCCCAAAATGGATATCATTGACCCTTCAATAAAAAAAGAGATCTAAGTAACTGCATGATTCCCGTTATTAACGACTGGTGTTCAAATAATTAAATTTCAGAGACAAATACAATCAAAACACACGAATGACTAAGAAAATAATCTGCATAATATTGAGATGAGGTAAAAATTAATAAACTCAGATAACAATGAAAAAGAACAACTAATACAACTACAACCACAACAATAACAACAACAATGACCCAGGGGTACTTTGTTACCATTCCCTCAAAGTCATCAGGATTAACCCATTAGACTCTAAAGCATCATAAATCTCTTGGCAGGCTTATGTAGGAAAGGCACCTGAAAACATCCCCAGAGTACGTTTCCTCATGACATTTCACACACTACCTATATATACACGAAGTACACCTCCGCATGATTTTTCACACTATCTGTGCATAAACAAAATACTACACATGACTTATCACACACTAACCGTGCATGAACAAACTACACTTCCTCGTGAATTTTCACATACTAAAAGCCCACTCCCACATGACTTTTCATAGAGTACCCGAGCATAAACAAAGTACACTTCCTTATGACTTTCCACACACACACGAAAAAAAAAAAAAAAAAAAAAATTATCGACCAGGATTCGGTACAGCTCCAAATTCTAAGAGATCATCATAGGGAGTCAGGCTGCACCAAAACGTTGACATCCAAATCTAATATTTCCCTTTTCCAGGGATTATATTTGCAAACGTAAAATGGAAATGTCCCTCGTTGAGCCTATGCCCTTATATAAATCAAATTAATAGAGGTCAATTGTTGAAATAAGCTTTCCCTACTTAAACTTTAATTTTAAAAACAAAGACGTAAATATGATTTAAACGCCAGTGATGCAGCCATTATTTCTAATGAAGCAATGACAATAAAAAAATTCAATTAAGCTATGTTGGCATAATCAGAGCCAGAATTATAGCTATTGCTATTTCAGATGTGATCTCTACTATCATGTAACTTCAAAAAATTGTGAAAAAGCCTCACTGTATAAAAGATATAACTAACTTAAGCTATACATCATCATTATCATCATCATCTCCTCCTATGCCTATTGACATAAAGGGCCTCGGTTAGAATTCACCAGTCGTCTCTGTCTTGAGCTTTTAAATCAATTAATTAGCCACTCATCATCATCTACTTCACACTTTATAATCCTCAGCTATATAGGCCTGGGTCTTCCAAACTATTCTATAGCCGCCGAAAATATTCCTGACGAAATAAGACCCACCCCACTGACGTCATAGCCAATCCCGTCTCTCACGTTATTGCTGGAGACAACATAATTGGCTATGACGTCATCAGGGGGCGGGGCTTATTTCACCCGGAATCTCTGCAGCGATTAGCCCAGTTAAAAGTTTGGCTAACTAATCTCTCTTGGGAGCTACAAATACCTCATAATTCTGATTTTGGCTCAAGGTTAACCATCTGCTCTTTGAAACCATGATAATGAGCAAGAAAAGCATCCAAGACTCCTTCTCAATTTCAGACACATAAACTCAAAACAACACATAAGCAAATCAATCAATCAAGCATTATAGGGCTTTTTACTTTTCCGAATTATTTCGTTTAAAGGGAAACAATGGCATCACCTAAACAAAATGCTCTAGAATATTTTCTCAAGCTCTTTGTCTGATTGATTGCTATTCGCAAATAGAATAAAAACTATATATATATATATATATATATAATATATATATATATATATATATATATATATATATATATATATATATATATATATATATATATATATATATATATATCCTGTTTCTGATTGGGAATATCTTTACGTGTTGAAGGGGTTTGTGTATCGCCATGATCAGCAAACTTGTACTATAGTCAATTCTTTTTAGTGAGGCAGATTTGCACCGACTCGCAGGGGTGCCCTTTTAGCTCGGAAAAGTTTCCTGATCGCTGATTTGTTGAGCGATAAAATTCTAACCAATCAGATAGCAGGAAACGTTTCCGAGCTAAAAGGGCACTGCTACAATTTAGTGCAAATGCGCCTCTTTAAAAAAAATAGTATAGTCAGGGCCACCTTTATTTATACATACATACAAACACTACATGTGTGTTATATATATATATATATATATATATATATATATATATATATATATATATATATATATATATATATATATATATATATGTGTGTGTGTGTGTGTGTGTGTGTGTGTGTCTGTATGTGTGTGTGTGTGTGAGCGTGCGTGTGTAAAAAATGAAAAGGTTCTAAAAATCTAAACGTAAATCGAAATATTCGTCAAAAGATCCCAGATGGATAAACGCAGCCCTTCTTAACAACACTGGAAGCCGACAGAAGCTATCAAGACACCCATCAACGATTGTCTCCGTCTCTACGAAAGAAATCTAAATTCAAATCTGCAATAAACGAAATCAAGAGACTCCTATTGATTACGGGAATCAATGCCCAACGTCACGCTTCAGTGGAATAACGTCAAATTATGTTAGGGATTATCAGCTTTAGATAGATTTGGCATATCCATGCCGGGTACATGAATTCTCACAAAAATGTCTCTCGGTAAATATATTTGTCAGTCTATGGTACAACTTCTAAATAGGTGTCTTTCTTGAGAGAGAGAGAGAGAGAGAGAGAGAGAGAGAGAGAGAGAGAGAGAGAGAGAGAGAGAGAGAGAGAGAGAGAGAGAGAGAGAGGGCAACGGAAGAATAAACTGGCCGAGTAATCCTCTCATAAGCAAATTTGCCATCAAGAATCAGACTCTTAGATAGGTGTTCTTGAACAAATGAGAGAGAGAGAGAGAGAGAGAGAGAGAGAGAGAGAGAGAGAGAGAGAGAGAGACTTCCCTATTGAATCATTACGATCTCTCCTCGTAGACTAAAAAAAAAACAGGATTGATATTGATATGTTTTCGATACAATTTTTAACCTACTATCATATATATATATATATATATATATATATATATATATATATATATATATATATATATATATATATATATATGTATGTATGTATATATATATACATATATATATATGTATATATATATATATATATATATATATATATATATATATATATATATATATATATATATATATATATATATATATATATATATATATATATATATATATATATTTCCAATGAAGAAAAACTAAAATAAATCTAATTATTACAATGGAGAAATTTGTTCGTATAAAAGCGAATTATTATTTCTGATTACAAATAAATCGATCTAAGTTATGATAAAATATCGATAACTTCAAATAAATGCCAAATAAAAAGGTCCCAACTTAGTAAACAACTTCACAAATACCTACAATCTGATCGAAATAACAACTGTAAGCGCAGGTCTTCACAATTAAGTACTGGGTAGAAATGACAACTATTATTCTTAATAATATAGGAGATATTTATTTCAATGCTGTTACTGTTCTTAAAATATTTTACTTGACCTGGTTAACTTTCCTAACTAGGCTATTTTCCCTGTTGGATTGCCCAGGGGCTTACAGCATCCTGCTTTTCCAACTAGGGTTGTAGCTTAGCAAATAATATAATAATAATAATAATAATAATAATAATAATAATAATAATAAAGAGCAATCAGAGATCTAAGACCTCCGCCACTGAATATTGCCAATATTTAAATAAAGTCTACGGACATCGCCTCCCACTTTTCATATACTGACTGTACAGTAGATGGTGAAAAGTGCAATTTTCATCCAAAATCAAGATCTTTATCAGCATCACCTCCAAAATTTCATGGTTTCTCCCAATGCACAATATCTATCCATTGTTAAAATTTGGTGAAAATCCAACAGGTCAATTTGATTTTGGCGTAATCTTTAAAATTGTGAAAAATGCAAATTTGGATCAAGAAACTGGATCCGGTACCGGATCATCTCGAAAATTGGATGGAGTCGTCCATGACCTAAGATCGATCTCTGGTGAAAATTTCGGCAAAATCCGTCGAATAGTTTTGACGTAATCCTGTTCACACACACATAATTATATAATTAAACCGCATTGAAAACATAGCCTCCTTGGAAGAGGCACTAATAATAATAATAATAATAATAATAATAATAATAATAATAATAATAATGATAATAATAATAATAATAATAATAATAATAATAATAATAATAATAATAATAATAATAATAATGCTTCTTCCAAAAAACACAATTACCAATATTATCACAATAATAAAAATGAAAAAATAAACAAATATACTGACTTGAAAACATAACCTACTTGGCAGATGCAAAATTATTATTAATAATAATAATAATAATAATAATAATAATAATAATAATAATAATAATAATGCAGCTTCTTCCAAAAACACTATTACCAACATAATCTCTAGGCAAAGGCAATAATAATAATAATAATAATAATAATAATAATAATACAGCTTCTTCCAAACACACTATTACCAACATAACCTCTTAGCAGAAGACATAACAATAATAATAATAATAATAATAATAATAATAATAATAATAATAATAATATTGCTGTAATAATACAGCTTCTTCCAAACACACTATTACCAACATAACCTTTTAGGAGAAGCCATAACAACAACAACAACAACAACAACAACAATAATAATAATAATAATACAGCTTCTTCCAAAAAACACATTTATCAATAACTATCACAATAATAAAAATGAATAAAATAAACGAGAAGGGTCAGAAAATACACCCAGAGGAACGCCAGGCGTAAAGGAAATGTCTAGTTATGGCACAATCAAAGAGACGCGTCTATAGAAGGTGCAACTTGCCTATCCTGTCCTACGGGGGCAATTGCTCAAGTAGTAACAGAATCGAGAGCTCTATCTTACAAAGGCCTTATACAAAGGTGACACAGCTAAGCAGTTATTAGCTAGCAATGCCTGAGGGAGTGAGAGGGAGATTGTATGGATGACAATACCTTACGCTGAGCAGTATTCTAGGTTTTTCTTAAATTTTACCAAGAGAATAAAAGAGAGAAAGACAACAGTTTACTCTGGCAGTACTCTAAATTACTCTTAAATTTTCCCATGAGAATAAAAGAGAGAAAGACAACAGTTTACTCTGCACAGTACACTAGATCTCTCTTCAATCTGTTCAAGAAAAAAAAGAAGAGTTAAAGACAACAGCTTACGCTGCCTAGTACTCTAGATTTCTCTTAAATGTGCCCAAGAGAATAAAATAGAAAAAGACAACAGCTTAATCTGTGCAGTACTCTAGATTTCTCTTAAATTTGCCCAAGAGAATAAAATAGAAAAAGACAACAGTTTAGTCTGTGCAGTACTCTAGATTTCTCTTAAATTTGCCCAAAGAGAATAAAAAAATAGAAAAGACTACAGCTTACTCTCTGCAGTACTCTAGATTTCTCTTCAATTTGCCCAAGAGTAAAAAAAAGAAGAGAAAAGGACAACAGCTTACTCTGCCTAGTACTCTAAATTTCTCTTCAATTTGCCCGAGAGAGAGAGAAAAAAAAAGACGATAACTTACTGTACGCAGTACTCTAAGTTTCTCTTCAATTTGCCCATGAGGAAAAGAGAGAGAGAGAGAGAGAGAGAGAGAGAGAGAGAGAGAGAGAGAGAGAGAGAGAGAGAGAGAGAGAGAGAGATGGTAACAAATTTGAATGTTTGAAACTGTAACCAAACTGTTTTTGTTTCCCTTTGTAGTACTTAGTCATCACGCATCTTAAATTAATATAATCTCAGTTATCCTATGCAATATAGCCTATTTCATTACTCTATGAAACTATATAGCAACAGACACTTTTAACTTGTAAATCTGATGCTAAAATAACAAAATTTCAATATGAATACTCAATCATATAACTGCATTTCTTGGATGTAAGACGCGTTAAAAATTAGTAACAATCAATATTCATAAAAAAAAAAATTTAAGACATTAAAAAAATTTCCATTCGAATATCAAATAAAAAACTCATATTGCACAATTTTGACGACTATAGATTGAGTATTATCATCTCATTATTATCAATTTTGGTTATAACAGTAGGACATTTCCTTAAGACACATGTACCTTACAAAGCCTGGTCAGCCTCTCAATCCCACAATAATGTCTTTATGTAATGGAACCATCATCTATTATGCTCATTACAGGGGTCCTTTCCTTAATACAGACATACCAAATCACACTACAATGTCTTTATGTAATGGAACCATTATCTATTATGCTCATTACAGGGGTCCTTTCCTTAATACAGACATACCAAATCACACTACAATGTCTTTATGTAATGGAACCATTATCTATTATGCTCATTAGATGTGTCCTTTCCTTAATACAGATATACCTTACAAAGCCTGGTCAGCCTCTCAATCGCACTATAATGTCTTTAGGTAATGGAACCATTATCTATAATGCTCATTACAGGGGTCCTTTCCTTAATACAGATATACCTTACAAAGCCTGGCCAGCCTCTCAATCACACTATAATGTCTTTATGTAATGGAACCATTATCTATTATGCTCATTACAGGGGTCCTTTCCTTAATACAGATATACCTTACAAAGCCTGGCCAGCCTCTCAATCACACTATAATGTCTTTATGTAATGGAACCATTATCTATTAAGCTTATTACAAGGGGTTCTTTCCTGTATATAAATATACCTTACAAAGCCTAGTCAGCCTCTCAATCACAATATAATGTCTTTATGTAATGGAACCATTATCTATTATGCTCATTACAGGGGTCCTTTCCTTAATACAAATATACCTTACAAAGCCTGGTCAGCCTCTCAATCGCACTACAATGTCTTTATGTAATGGAACCATTATCTATTATGCTCATTATAGGAGTCCCTTCCTTAACACAGATATACCTTACAAAGCCTGGTCACCATCTCAATCGCACTATAATGTCTTTAAGTAATGGAACCATTATCTATTATGCTCATTACAGGGGTCCTTTCCTTAACACAGATATACCTTACAAAGCCTGGTCACCATCTCAATCGCACTATAATGTCTTTATGTAATGGAACCATTATCTATTATGCTCATTACAGGGGTCCTTTCCTTAACACAGATATACCTTACAAAGCCTGGTCAGCATCTCAATCGCACTATAATGTCTTTATGTAATGGAACCATTATCTATTATGCTCATTACAGGGGTCCTTTCCTTAACACAGATATACCTTACAAAGCCTGGTCAGCCTCTCAATCGCACTATAATGTCTTTATGTAGTGGAACCATTATCTATTATGCTCATTACAGGGGTCCTTTCCTTAACACAGATATACCTTACAAAGCCTGGTCAGCCTCTCAATCGCACTATAATGTCTTTATGTAGTGGAACCATTATCTATTATGCTCATTACAGGGGTCCTTTCCTTAACACAGATATACCTTACAAAGCCTGGTCAGCCTCTCAATCGCACTATAATGTCTTTATGTAGTGGAACCATTATCTATTATGCTCATTACAGGGGTCCTTTCCTTAATACAGATATACCTTACAAAGCCTGGTCAGCCTCTCAATCGCACTACAATGTCTTTATGTAGTGGAACCATTATCTATTATGCTCATTACAGGGGTCCTTTCCTTAATACAGATATACCTTACAAAGCCTGGTCAGCCTCTCAATCGCACTACAATGTCTTTATGTAGTGGAACCATTATCTATTATGCTCATTACAGGGGTCCTTTCCTTAATACAGATATACCTTACAAAGCCTGGTCAGCCTCTCAATCGCACTACAATGTCTTTATGTAGTGGAACCATTATCTATTATGCTCATTACAGGGGTCCTTTCCTTAATACAGATATACCTTACAAAGCCTGGTCAGCCTCTCAATCGCACTACAATGTCTTTATGTAGTGGAACCATTATCTATTATGCTCATTACAGGGGTCCTTTCCTTAATACAGATATACCTTACAAAGCCTGGTCAGCCTCTCAATCGCACTACAATGTCTTTATGTAGTGGAACCATTATCTATTATGCTCATTACAGGGGTCCTTTCCTTAATACAGATATACCTTACAAAGCCTGGTCAGCCTCTCAATCGCACTACAATGTCTTTATGTAGTGGAACCATTATCTATTATGCTCATTACAGGGGTCCTTTCCTTAACACAGATATACCTTACAAAGCCTGGTCAGCCTCTCAATCGCACTACAATGTCTTTATGTAATGGAACCATTATCTATTATGCTCATTACAGGGGTCCTTTCCTTAATACAGATATACCTTACAAAGCCTGGTCAGCCTCTCAATCGCACTATAATGTCTTTATGTAATGGAACCATTATCTATTATGCTTATTATAGGGGGTTCTTTCCTGTATACAAATATACCTTACAAAGCCTGGTCAGAATCTCAATCGCACTATAATGTCTTTATGTAATGGAACCATTATCTATTATGCTCATTACAGGGGTCCTTTCCTTAATACAAATATACCTTACAAAGCCTGGTCAGCCTCTCAATCGCACTATAATGTCTTTATGTAATGGAACCATTATCTATTATGCTCATTACAGGGGTCCTTTCCTTAATACAGATATACCTTACAAAGCCTGGTCAGCCTCTCAATCGCACTACAATGTCTTTATGTAATGGAACCATTATCTATTATGCTCATTAGAGGGGTCCTTTCCTTAATACAGATATACCTTACAAAGCCTGGTCAGCCTCTCAATCGCACTATAATGTCTTTATGTAGTGGAACCATTATCTATTATGCTCATTACAGGGGTCCTTTCCTTAACACAGATATACCTTACAAAGCCTGGTCAGCATCTCAATCGCACTATAATGTCTTTATGTAATGGAACCATTATCTATTATGCTCATTACAGGGGTCCTTTCCTTAATACAGATATACCTTACAAAGCCTGGTCAGCCTCTCAATCGCACTACAACGTCTTTATGTAATGGAAACATTATCTATTATGCTCATTATAAGAGTACTTTCCTTAATACAAATATACCTTACAAAAGCCTGGTCAGCCTCTCAATCGCACTATAATGTCTTTATGTAATGGAACCATTATCTATTATGCTCATTACAGGGGTCCTTTCCTTAATACAGATATACCTTACAAAGCCTGGTCAGCCTCTCAATCGCACTACAATGTCTTTATGTAATGGAACCATTATCTATTTTGCTCATTACAGGGGTCCTTTCCTTAATACAAATATACCTTACAAAAGCCTGGTCAGCCTCTCAATCGCACTACAATGTCTTTATGTAATGGAACCATTATCTATTATGCTCATTACAGGGGTCCTTTCCTTAATACAGATATACCTTACAAAGCCTGGTCAGCCTCTCAATCGCACTACAACGTCTTTATGTAATGGAACCATTATCTATTATGCTCATTACAGGGGTCCTTTCCTTAATACAGATATACCTTACAAAGCCTGGTCAGCCTCTCAATCGCACTACAACGTCTTTATGTAATGGAACCATTATCTATTATGCTCATTATAAGAGTACTTTCCTTAATACAAATATACCTTACAAAGCCTGGTCAGCCTCTCAATCGCACTATAATGTCTTTATGTAATGGAACCATTATCTATTATGCTCATTACAGGGGTCCTTTCCTTAATACAGATATACCTTACAAAGCCTGGTCAGCCTCTCAATCGCACTACAATGTCTTTATGTAATGGAACCATTATCTATTTTGCTCATTACAGGGGTCCTTTCCTTAATACAAATATACCTTACAAAAGCCTGGTCAGTCTCTCAATCGCACTATAATGTCTTTATGTAATGGAACCAATATCTATTATGCTCATTACAGGGGTCCTTTCCTTAATACAAATATACCTTACAAAGCCTGGTCAGCCTCTCAATCGCACTATAACGTCTTTATGTAATGGAACCATTATCTATTATGCTCATTTTAAGAGTACTTTCCTTAATACAAATATACCTTACAAGGCCTGGTCAGCCTCTCAATCGCACTATAATGTCTTTATGTAATGGAACCATTATCTATTATGCTCATTACAGGGGTCCTTTCCTTAATACAGATATACCTTACAAAGCCTGGTCAGCCTCTCAATCGCACTACAATGTCTTTATGTAATAGAACCATTATCTATTATGCTCATTACAGGGGTCCTTTCCTTAATACAGATATACCTTACAAAGCCTGGTCAGCCTCTCAATCGCACTATAACGTCTTTATGTAATGGAACCATTATCTATTATGCTCATTATAGGAGTCCTTTCCTTAATACAAATATACCTTACAAAGCCTGGTCAGCATCTCCATATCACAATAATGTCTTTATGAAATAACCCATTATCTATTATGCTTATTACAGGGGTCCTTTCCTTAACACAGATATACCTTACAAAGCCTGGTCAGCATCTCCTCTCAATCGCACTATAATGTCTTTATGTAATGGAACCATTATCTATTATGCTCATTACAGGGGTCCTTTCCTTAACACAGATATACCTTACAAAGCCTGGTCAGTATCTCCATATCACTATAATGTCTTTATGTAATGGAACCAATATCTATTATGCTCATTACAGGGGTCCTTTCCTTAACACAGATATACCTTACAAAGCCTGGTCAGCATCTCCTCTCAATCGCACTATAATGTCTTTATGTAATAGAACCATTATCTATTATGCTCATTACAGGGATCCTTTCCTTAATACAAATATACCTTACAAACTCTGGTCAGCCTCTCCATCGCACTATAATGTCTTTATGTAATGGAACCATTATCTATTATGCTCATTACAGGGGTCCTTTCCTTAACATAGATATACCTTACAAAGCCTGGTCAGAATCTCCATATCACTATAATGTCTTTATGTAATGGAACCATTATCTATTATGCTCATTACAGGGGTCCTTTCCTTAACACAGATATACCTTACAAAGCCTGGTCAGCATCTCCTATCAATCGCACTATAATGTCTTTATGTAATGGAACCATTATCTATTATGCTCATTACAGGGGTCCTTTCCTTAACACAGATATACCTTACAAAGCCTGGTCAGCATCTCCTATCAATCGCACTACAATGTCTTTATGTAATGGAACCATTATCTATTATGCTCATTACAGGGGTCCTTTCCTTAACACAGATATACCTTACGAAGCCTGGTCAGCATCTCCTATCAATCGCACTATAATGTCTTTATGTAATGGAACCATTATCTATTATGCTCATTACAGGGGTCCTTTCCTTAACACAGATATACCTTACAAAGCCTGGTCAGAATCTCCATATCACTATAATGTCTTTATGTGATGGAACAATTATCTATTATGCTCATTACAGGGGTCCTTTCCTTAACACAGATATACCTTACAAAGCCTGGTCAGCATCTCCTCTCAATCGCACTATAATGTCTTTATGTAATGGAACCATTATATATTATGCTTATTACAGGGGTCCTTTCCTTTACACGGTTATACCTTACAAAGCCTGGTCAGCATCTCCATATCACTATAATGTCTTTATGTAATGGAACCATTATCTATTAGCTCATTACAGGGGTCCTTTCCTTAACACAAATATACCTTACAAAGCCTGGTCAGCATCTCCATATCACAATAATGTCTTTATGTAATGGAACCATTATCTATTATGCTTATTACAGGGGTCCTTTCCTTAACACATATATACCTTACTAAGCCTGGTCAGCATCTCCTCTCAATCAAACTATAATGTCTTTATGTAATGGAACCATTATCTATTATGCTCATTACAGGGGTCCTTTCCTTAACACAGATATACCTTACAAAGCCTGGTTAGCATCTCCATATCACTATAATGTCTTTATGTAATGGAACCATTATCTATTATGCTCATTACAGGGGTCCTTTCCTTAACACAGATATACCTTAAAAAGCCTGGTCAGCATCTCCATATCACTATAATGTCTTTATGTAATGGAACCATTATCTATTATGCTCATTACAGGGGTCCTTTCCATAACAAAGATACACCTTACAAAGCCTGGTCAGCATCTCCTCTCAATCACTAATAATGTCTTTATGTAATGGAACCATTATCTATTATGCTCATTACAGGGGTCCTTTCCATAACAGAGATATACCTTACAAAGCCTGGTCAGCATCTCCATATCACTATAATGTCTTTATGTAATGGAACCATTATCTATTATGCTCATTACAGGGGTCCTTTCCTTAACACAGATATACCTTACTAAGCCTGGTCAGCATCTCCATTGCACTATAATGTCTTTATGTAATGGAACCATTATCTATTATGCTCATTACAGGGGTCCTTTCCTTAACACATATATACCTTACTAAGCCTGGTCAGCAGCTCTCTCAATCGCACTATAATGTCTTTATGTAATGGAACCATTATCTATTATGCTCATTACAGGGGTCCTTTCCATAACAAAGATATACCTTACTAAGCCTGGTCAGCATCTCCTCTCAATCACTATAATGTCTTTATGTAATGGAACCATTATCTATTATGCTCATTACAGGGGTCCTTTCCATAACAAAGATATACCTTACAAAGCCTGGTCAGCATCTCCATCGCACTTTAATGTCTTTATGTAATGGAACCATTATCTATTATGCTCATTACAGGGGTCCTTTCCATAACAAAGATATACCTTACAAAGCCTGGTCAGCATCTCCATATCACTTTAATGTCTTTATGTAATGGAACCATTATCTATTATGCTCATTACAGGGGTCCTTTCCTTAAACAGATATACCTTACTAAGCCTGGTCAGCATCTCCATCGCACTATAATGTCTTTATGTAATGGAACCATTATCTATTATGCTCATTACAGGGGTCCTTTCCTTAACACATATATACCTTACTAAGCCTGGTCAGCAGCTCCTCTCAATCGCACTATAATGTCTTTATGTAATGGAACCATTATCTATTATGCTCATTACAGGGGTCCTTTCCATAACAAAGATATACCTTACTAAGCCTGGTCAGCATCTCCTCTCAATCACTATAATGTCTTTATGTAATGGAACCATTATCTATTATGCTCATTACAGGGGTCCTTTCCATAACAAAGATATACCTTACAAAGCCTGGTCAGCATCTCCATCGCACTTTAATGTCTTTATGTAATGGAACCATTATCTATTATGCTCATTACAGGGGTCCTTTCCATAACAAAGATATACCTTACAAAGCCTGGTCAGCATCTCCATATCGCACTTTAATGTCTTTATGTAATGGAACCATTATCTATTATGCTCATTACAGGGGTCCTTTCCTTAAAACAGATATACCTTACAAAGCCTGGTCAGCATCTCCAATCGCACTATAAATGTCTTTATGTAATGGAACCATTATCTATTATGCTCATTACAGGGGTCCTTTCCATAACAAAGATATACCTTACAAAGCCTGGTCAGCATCTCAATCGCACTATAACGTCTTTATGTAATGGAACCATTATCTATTATGCTCATTACAGGGGTCCTTTCCTTAACACAGATATACCTTACAAAGCCTGGTCAGCATCTCATCGCACTATAATGTCTTTATGTAATGGAACCATTATCTATTATGCTCATTACAGGGGTCCTTTCCTTAAACAGATATACCTTACAAAGCCTGGTCAGCCATCTCAATCGCACTATAACGTCTTTATGTAATGGAACCATTATCTATTATGCTCATTACAGGGGTCCTTTCCTTAACACAGATATACCTTACAAAGCCTGGTCAGCATCTCCTCAATCGCACTATAATGTCTTTATGTAATGGAACCATTATCTATTATGCTCATTACAGGGGTCCTTTCCTTAACACAGATATACCTTACAAAGCCTGGTCAGCATCTCCATCGCACTATAATGTCTTTATGTAATGGAACCATTATCTATTATGCTTATTACAGGGGTCCTTTCCTTAATACAGATATACCTTACAAAGCCTGGTCAGCCTCTCAATCGCACTATAATGTCTTTATGTAATGGAACCATTATCTATTATGCTCATTACAGGGGTCCTTTCCTTAACACAGTATACCTTACAAAGCCTGGTCAGCATCTCCTCTCAATCGCACTATAATGTCTTTATGTAATGGAACCATTATCTATTATGCTCATTACAGGGATCCTTTCCTTAACACAGATATACCTTACAAAGCCTGGTCAGCATCTCCTATCAATCGCACTATAATGTCTTTATGTAATGGAACCATTATCTATTATGCTCATTACAGGGGTCCTTTCCTTAACACAGATATACCTTACAAAGCCTGGTCAGAATCTCCATATCACTATAATGTCTTTATGTAATGGAACCATTATCTATTATGCTCATTACAGGGATCCTTTCCTTAACACAGATATACCTTACAAAGCCTGGTCAGCATCTCCTATCAATCGCACTATAATGTCTTTATGTAATGGAACCATTATCTATTATGCTCATTACAGGGGTCCTTTCCTTAACACAGATATACCTTACAAAGCCTGGTCAGCATCTCCATATCGCACTATAATGTCTTTATGTAATGGAACCATTATCTATTATGCTCATTACAGGGGTCCTTTCCTTAACACAGATATACCTTACAAAGCCTGGTCAGCATCTCCATATCGCACTATAATGTCTTTATGTAATGGAACCATTATCTATTATGCTCATTACAGGGGTCCTTTCCTTAACACAGATATACCTTACAAAGCCTGGTCAGCATCTCCTCTCAATCGCACTATAATGTCTTTATGTAATGGAACCATTATCTATTATGCTCATTACAGGGGTCCTTTCCATAACAAAGATATACCTTACAAAGCCTGGTCAGCATCTCCATATCACTATAATGTCTTTATGTAATGGAACCATTATCTATTATGCTCATTACAGGGGTCCTTTCCTTAACACAGATATACCTTACAAAGCCTGGTCAGCATCTCCATATCACTATAATGTCTTTATGTAATGGAACCATTATCTATTATGCTCATTACAGGGGTCCTTTCCTTAAACAGATATACCTTACAAAGCCTGGTCAGCCATCTCAATCGCACTATAACGTCTTTATGTAATGGAACCATTATCTATTATGCTCATTACAGGGGTCCTTTCCTTAACACAGATATACCTTACAAAGCCTGGTCAGCATCTCCTCTCAATCACAATAATGTCTTTATGTAATGGAACCATTATCTATTATGCTCATTACAGGGGTCCTTTCCTTAACACAGATATACCTTACAAAGCCTGGTCAGCATCTCCATATCACTATAATGTCTTTATGTAATGGAACCATTATCTATTATGCTCATTACAGGGGTCCTTTCCTTAACACAGATATACCTTACAAAGCCTGGTCAGCATCTCCATATCACTATAATGTCTTTATGTAATGGAACCATTATCTATTATGCTCATTACAGGGGTCCTTTCCTTAACACAGATATACCTTACAAAGCCTGGTCAGCATCTCCTCTCAATCGCACTATAATGTCTTTATGTAATGGAACCATTATCTATTATGCTCATTACAGGGGTCCTTTCCTTAACAGAGATATACCTTACAAAGCTGGTCAGCATCTCCAATCGCACTATAATGTCTTTATGTAATGGAACCATTATCTATTATGCTCATTACAGGGGTCCTTTCCTTAACACAGATATACCTTACAAAGCCTGGTCAGCATCTCCATATCACTATAATGTCTTTATGTAATGGAACCATTATCTATTATGCTCATTACAGGGGTCCTTTCCTTAACACAGATATACCTTACAAAGCCTGGTCAGCATCTCCATATCACTATAATGTCTTTATGTAATGGAACCATTATCTATTATGCTTATTACAGGGGTCCTTTCCATAACAAAGATATACCTTACAAAGACTGGTCAGCATCTCCATCGCACTTAATGTCTTTATGTAATGGAACCATTATCTATTATGCTCATTACAGGGGTCCTTTCCTTAACACAGATATACCTTACTAAGCCTGGTCAGCATCTCCATTGCACTATAATGTCTTTATGTAATGGAACCATTATCTATTATGCTCATTACAGGGGTCCTTTCCTTAACACAGATATACCTTACTAAGCCTGGTCAGCATCTCCATCGCACTTAATGTCTTTATGTAATGGAACCATTATCTATTATGCTCATTACAGGGGTCCTTTCCTTAACACAGATATACCTTACTAAGCCTGGTCAGCATCTCCTCTCAATCACACTATAATGTCTTTATGTAATGGAACCATTATCTATTATGCTTATTACAGGGGTCCTTTCCTAACAAAGATATACCTTACAAAGCCTGGTCAGCATTTCCATCGCACTATAATGTCTTTATGTAATGGAACCATTATCTATTATGCTCATTACAGGGGTCCTTTCCTTAACACAGATATACCTTACTAAGCCTGGTCAGCATCTCCATTGCACTATAATGTCTTTATGTAATGGAACCATTATCTATTATGCTCATTACAGGGGTCCTTTCCTTAACACAGATATACCTTACTAAGCCTGGTCAGCATCTCCATCGCACCTTAATGTCTTTATGTAATGGAACCATTATCTATTATGCTCATTACAGGGGTCCTTTCCTTAACACAGATATACCTTACTAAGCCTGGTCAGCATCTCCTCTCAATCACACTATAATGTCTTTATGTAATGGAACCATTATCTATTATGCTCATTACAGGGGTCCTTTCCATAACAAAGATATACCTTACTAAGCCTGGTCAGCATCTCCTCTCAATCGCACTATAATGTCTTTATGTAATGGAACCATTATCTATTATGCTTATTACAGGGGTCCTTTCCATAACAAAGATATACCTTACTAAGCCTGGTCAGCATCTCCATCGCACCTTAATGTCTTTATGTAATGGAACCATTATCTATTATGCTCATTACAGGGGTCCTTTCCTTAACACAGATATACCTTACTAAGCCTGGTCAGCATCTCCTCTCAATCACACTATAATGTCTTTATGTAATGGAACCATTATCTATTATGCTCATTACAGGGGTCCTTTCCTTAACAAAGATATACCTTACAAAGCCTGGTCAGCATCTTCCATCGCACTATAATGTCTTTATGTAATGGAACCATTATCTATTATGCTCATTACAGGGGTCCTTTCCTTAACACAGATATACCTTACTAAGCCTGGTCAGCATCTCCTCTCAATCACACTATAATGTCTTTATGTAGTGGAACCATTATCTATTATGCTCATTACAGGGGTCCTTTCCATAACAAAGATATACCTTACAAAGCCTGGTCAGCATCTCCATATCACTATAATGTCTTTATGTAATGGAACCATTATCTATTATGCTCATTACAGGGGTCCTTTCCTTAAAACAGATATACCTTACTAAGCCTGGTCAGCATCTCCATCGCACTATAATGTCTTTATGTAATGGAACCATTATCTATTATGCTCATTACAGGGGTCCTTTCCTTAACACAAATATACCTTACTAAGCCTGGTCAGCATCTCCTCTCAATCGCACTATAATGTCTTTATGTAATGGAACCATTATCTATTATGCTCATTACAGGGTCCTTTCCTTAATACAGATATACCTTACAAAGCCTGGTCAGCATCTCCTCTCAATCGCACTATAATGTCTTTATGTAGTGGAACCATTATCTATTATGCTCATTACCGGGGTCCTTTCCTTAATACAGATATACCTTACAAAGCCTGGTCAGCCTCTCCATCGCACTATAATGTCTTTATGTAGTGGAACCATTATCTATTTGCTCATTACCGGGGTCCTTTCCTTAATACAGATATACCTTACAAAGCCTGGTCAGCCTCTCCATCGCACTATAATGTCTTTATGTCGTGGAACCATTATCTATTTTGCTCATTACCGGGGTCCTTTCCTCAATACAGATATACCTTACAAAGCCTGGTCAGCCTCTCCATCGCACTATAATGTCTTTATGTCGTGGAACCATTATCTATTTTGCTCATTACAGGGGTCCTTTCCTTAATACAGATATACCTTACAAAGCCTGGTCAGCCTCTCCATCACACTATAATGTCTTTATGTAGTGGAACCATTATCTATTATGCTCATTACAGGGGTCCTTTCCTTCATACAAATATACCTTACAAAGCCTGGTCAGCCTCTCCATCGCACTATAATGTCTTTATGTAGTGGAACCATTATCTATTATGCTCATTACAGGGGTCCTTTCCTTCATACAGATATACCTTACAAAGCCTGGTCAGCCTCTCCATCGCACTATAATGTCTTTATGTAGTGGAACCATTATCTATTATGCTCATTACAGGGGTCCTTTCCTTCATAGAGATATACCTTACAAAGCCTGGTCAGCCTCTCCATCGCACTATAATGTCTTTATGTAGTGGAACCATTATCTATTATGCTCATTACAGGGGTCCTTTCCTTCATACAGATATACCTTACAAAGCCTGGTCAGCATCCCAATCGCACTATAATGTCTTTGTAGTGGAACCATTATCTATTATGCTCATTACAGGGGTCCTTTCCTTAATACAGATATACCTTACAAAGCCTGGTCAGCACCTCCATCGCACTATAATGTCTTTATGTAATGGAACCATTATCTATTATGCTCATTACAGGGGTCCTTTCCTTAATACAGATATACCTTACAAAGCCTGGTCAGCACCTCCATCGCACTATAATGTCTTTTGTAATGGAACCATTATCTATTATGCTCATTACAGGGGTCCTTTCCTTAATACAGATATACCTTACAAAGCCTGGTCAGCACCTCCATCGCACTATAATGTCCTTATGTAATGGAACCATTATCTATTATGCTCATTACAGGGGTCCTTTCCTTAATACAGATATACCTTACAAAGCCTGGTCAGCATCCCAATCGCACTATAATGTCCTTATGTAATGGAACCATTATCTATTATGCTCATTACAGGGGTCCTTTCCTTAATACAGATATACCTTACAAAGCCTGGTCAGCATCCCAACGCACTACAATGTCTTTATGTAGTGGAACCATTATCTATTTTGCTCATTACAGGGGTCCTTTCCTTAATACAGAATATACCTTACAAAGCCTGGTCAGCATCTAATCGCACTACAATGTCTTTATGTAGTGGAACCATTATCTATTATGCTCATTACAGGGGTCCTTTCCTTAATACAGATATACCTTACAAAGCCTGGTCAGCCTCTCCATCGCACTACAATGTCTTTATGTAGTGGAACCATTATCTATTTTGCTCATTACAGGGGTCCTTTCCTTAATACAAATATACCTTACAAAGCCTGGTCAGCCTCTCAATCGCACTATAATGTCCTTATGTAGTGGAACCATTATCTATTTGCTCATTACAGGGGTCCTTTCCTTAATACAGATATACCTTACAAAGCCTGGTCAGCCTCTCCAATCGCACTATAATGTCCTTATGTAGTGGAACCATTATCTATTTTGCTCATTACAGGGGTCCTTTCCTTAATACAGATATACCTTACAAAGCCTGGTCAGCCTCTCCATCGCACTGCGATGTCCTTATGTAGTGGAACCATTATCTATTATGCTCATTACAGGGGTCCTTTCCTTAATACAAATATACCTTACAAAGCCTGGTCAGCCTCTCCATCGCACTACGATGTCTTTATGTAATGGGAACCATTATCTATTATGCTCATTACAGGGGTCCTTTCCTTAATACAGATATACCTTACAAAGCCTGGTCAGCCTCTCCATCGCAATACGATGTCTTTATGTAATGGAACCATTATCTATTATGCTCATTACAGGGGTCCTTTCCTTAATACAAATATACCTTACAAAGCCTGGTCAGCCTCTCCATCGCACTACAATGTCTTTATGTAATGGAACCATTATCTATTATGCTCATTACAGGGGTCCTTTCCTTAATACAAATATACCTTACAAAGCCTGGTCAGCCTCTCAATCGCACTACAATGTCTTTATGTAATGGAACCATTATCTATTATGCTCATTACAGGGGTCCTTTCCTTAATACAAATATACCTTACAAAGCCTGGTCAGCCTCTCCATCGCACTACGATGTCTTTATGTAATGGAACCATTATCTATTTTGCTCATTACAGGGGTCCTTTCCTTAATACAAATATACCTTACAAAGCCTGGTCAGCCTCTCCATCGCAATACGATGTCTTTATGTAATGGAACCATTATCTATTTTGCTTCATTACCGGGGTCCTTTCCTTAATACAAATATACCTTACAAAGCCTGGTCAGCCTCTCCATCGCACTACGATGTCTTTATGTAATGGAACCATTATCTATTTTGCTCATTACCGGGGTCCTTTCCTTAATACAAATATACCTTACAAAGCCTGGTCAGCCTCTCCATCGCACTACGATGTCTTTATGTAATGGAACCATTATCTATTTTGCTCATTACAGGGGTCCTTTCCTTAATACAAATATACCTTACAAAGCCTGGTCAGCCTCTCCATCGCAATACGATGTCTTTATGTAATGGAACCATTATCTATTTTGTTCATTACCGGGGTCCTTTCCTTAATACAAATATACCTTACAAAGCCTGGTCAGCCTCTCCATCGCACTACGATGTCTTTATGTAATGGAACCATTATCTATTTTGCTCATTACCGGGGTCCTTTCCTTAATACAAATATACCTTACAAAGCCTGGTCAGCCTCTCCATCGCACTACGATGTCTTTATGTAATGGAACCATTATCTATTTTGTTCATTACCGGGGTCCTTTCCTTAATACAAATATACCTTACAAAGCCTGGTCAGCCTCTCCATCGCACTACGATGTCTTTATGTAATGGAACCATTATCTATTTTGTTCATTACCGGGGTCCTTTCCTTAATACAAATATACCTTACAAAGCCTGGTCAGCCTCTCCATCGCACTACAATGTCTTTATGTAATGGAACCATTATCTATTTGCTCATTACAGGGGTCCTTTCCTTAATACAGATATACCTTACAAAGCCTGGTCAGCCTCTCAATCGCACTATAATGTCTTTATGTAGTGGAACCATTATCTATTTGCTCATTACCGGGGTCCTTTCCTTAATACAGATATACCTTACAAAGCCTGGTCAGCCTCTCCATCGCACTACAATGTCTTTATGTAATGGAACCATTATCTATTATGCTCATTACAGGGGTCCTTTCCTTAATACAGATATACCTTACAAAGCCTGGTCAGCCTCTCCATCGCACTACAATGTCTTTATGTAATGGAACCATTATCTATTATGCTCATTACAGGGGTCCTTTCCTTAACACAGATATACCTTACAAAGCCTGGTCAGCCTCTCAATCGCACTACAATGTCTTTATGTAATGGAACCATTATCTATTATGCTCATTACAGGGGTCCTTTCCTTAACACAGATATACCTTACAAAGCCTGGTCAGCCTCTCAATCGCACTACAATGTCTTTATGTAATGGAACCATTATCTATTATGCTCATTACAGGGGTCCTTTCCTTAATACAGATATACCTTACAAAGCCTGGTCAGCCTCTCAATCGCACTATAATGTCTTTATGTAATGGAACCATTATCTATTATGCTCATTACAGGGGTCCTTTCCTTAACACAGATATACCTTACAAAGCCTGGTCAGCCTCTCAATCGCACTATAGTGTCTTTATGTAATGGAACCATTATCTATTATGCTCATTACAGGGGTCCTTTCCTTGATACAGATATACCTTACAAAGCCTGGTCAGCATCTCAATCGCACTACAATGTCTTTATGTAATGGAACCATTATCTATTATGCTCATTACAGGGGTCCTTTCCTTGATACAGATATACCTTACAAAGCCTGGTCAGCATCTCAATCGCACTACAATGTCTATGTAATGGAACCATTATCTATTATGCTCATTACAGGGGTCCTTTCCTTGATACAGATATACCTTACAAAGCCTGGTCAGCCTCTCAATCGCACTACAATGTCTTTATGTAATGGAACCATTATCTATTATGCTCATTACAGGGGTCCTTTCCTTAATACAGATATACCTTACAAAGCCTGGTCAGCCTCTCAGTCGCACTACAATGTCTTTATGTAATGGAACCATTATCTATTATGCTCATTACAGGGGTCCTTTCCTTGATACAGATATACCTTACAAAGCCTGGTCAGCATCTCAATCGCACTACAATGTCCTATGTAATGGAACCATTATCTATTATGCTCATTACAGGGGTCCTTTCCTTGATACAGATATACCTTACAAAGCCTGGTCAGCCTCTCAATCGCACTACAATGTCTTTATGTAATGGAACCATTATCTATTTTGCTCATTACAGGGGTCCTTTCCTTAATACAGATATACCTTACAAAGCCTGGTCAGCCTCTCCATCGCACTACAATGTCTTTATGTAATGGAACCATTATCTATTTTGCTCATTACAGGGGTCCTTTCCTTAATACAGATATACCTTACAAAGCCTGGTCAGCCTCTCATCGCACTACAATGTCTTTATGTAATGGAACCATTATCTATTATGCTCATTACAGGGGTCCTTTCCTTAATACAGATATACCTTACAAAGCCTGGTCAGCCTCTCAATCGCACTACAATGTCTTTATGTAATGGAACCATTATCTATTATGCTCATTACAGGGGTCCTTTCCTTGATACAGATATACCTTACAAAGCCTGGTCAGCCTCTCAATCGCACTACAATGTCTTTATGTAATGGAACCATTATCTATTTTGCTCATTACAGGGGTCCTTTCCTTAATACAGATATACCTTACAAAGCCTGGTCAGCCTCTCAATCGCACTACAATGTCTTTATGTAATGGAACCATTATCTATTATGCTCATTACAGGGGTCCTTTCCTTGATACAGATATACCTTACAAAGCCTGGTCAGCCTCTCAATCGCACTACAATGTCCTTTATGTAATGGAACCATTATCTATTATGCTCATTACAGGGGTCCTTTCCTTGATACAGATATACCTTACAAAGCCTGGTCAGCCTCTCAATCGCACTACAATGTCTTTATGTAATGGAACCATTATCTATTTTGCTCATTACAGGGGTCCTTTCCTTAATACAGATATACCTTACAAAGCCTGGTCAGCCTCTCATCGCACTACAATGTCTTTATGTAATGGAACCATTATCTATTTTGCTCATTACAGGGGTCCTTTCCTTAATACAAATATACCTTACAAAGCCTGGTCAGCCTCTCCATCGCAATACGATGTCTTTATGTAATGGAACCATTATCTATTTTGCTCATTACAGGGGTCCTTTCCTTAATACAAATATACCTTACAAAGCCTGGTCAGCCTCTCCATCGCACTACGATGTCTTTATGTAATGGAACCATTATCTATTTTGCTCATTACAGGGGTCCTTTCCTTAATACAAATATACCTTACAAAGCCTGGTCAGCCTCTCCATCGCACTACGATGTCTTTATGTAATGGAACCATTATCTATTTTGCTCATTACAGGGGTCCTTACCTTAATACAAATATACCTTACAAAGCCTGGTCAGCCTCTCCATCGCACTACGATGTCTTTATGTAATGGAACCATTATCTATTTTGCTCATTACCGGGGTCCTTTCCTTAATACAAATATACCTTACAAAGCCTGGTCAGCCTCTCCATCGCACTACGATGTCTTTATGTAATGGAACCATTATCTATTTTGCTCATTACCGGGGTCCTTTCCTTAATACAAATATACCTTACAAAGCCTGGTCAGCCTCTCCATCGCACTACGATGTCTTTATGTAATGGAACCATTATCTATTTTGCTCATTACCGGGGTCCTTTCCTTAATACAAATATACCTTACAAAGCCTGGTCAGCCTCTCCATCGCACTACAATGTCTTTATGTAATGGAACCATTATCTATTTTGCTCATTACAGGGGTCCTTTCCTTAATACAGATATACCTTACAAAGCCTGGTCAGCCTCTCCATCGCACTACAATGTCTTTATGTAGTGGAACCATTATCTATTTTGCTCATTACCGGGGTCCTTTCCTTAATACAGATATACCTTACAAAGCCTGGTCAGCCTCTCAATCGCACTATAATGTCTTTATGTAATGGAACCATTATCTATTTGCTCATTACAGGGGTCCTTTCCTTAATACAGATATACCTTACAAAGCCTGGTCAGCCTCTCAATCGCACTACAATGTCTTTATGTAATGGAACCATTATCTATTATGCTCATTACAGGGGTCCTTTCCTTGATACAGATATACCTTACAAAGCCTGGTCAGCCTCTCAATCGCACTACAATGTCTTTATGTAATGGAACCATTATCTATTATGCTCATTACAGGGGTCCTTTCCTTGATACAGATATACCTTACAAAGCCTGGTCAGCCTCTCAATCGCACTACAATGTCTTTATGTAATGGAACCATTATCTATTATGCTCATTACAGGGGTCCTTTCCTTGATACAGATATACCTTACAAAGCCTGGTCAGCCTCTCAATCGCACTACAATGTCTTTATGTAATGGAACCATTATCTATTATGCTCATTACAGGGGTCCTTTCCTTGATACAGATATACCTTACAAAGCCTGGTCAGCCTCTCAATCGCACTACAATGTCTTTATGTAATGGAACCATTATCTATTATGCTCATTACAGGGGTCCTTTCCTTGATACAGATATACCTTACAAAGCCTGGTCAGCCTCTCAATCGCACTACAATGTCTTTATGTAATGGAACCATTATCTATTATGCTCATTACAGGGGTCCTTTCCTTGATACAGATATACCTTACAAAGCCTGGTCAGCCTCTCAATCGCACTACAATGTCTTTATGTAATGGAACCATTATCTATTATGCTCATTACAGGGGTCCTTTCCTTGATACAGATATACCTTACAAAGCCTGGTCAGCCTCTCAATCGCACTACAATGTCTTTATGTAATGGAACCATTATCTATTATGCTCATTACAGGGGTCCTTTCCTTGATACAGATATACCTTACAAAGCCTGGTCAGCCTCTCAATCGCACTACAATGTCTTTATGTAATGGAACCATTATCTATTATGCTCATTACAGGGGTCCTTTCCTTGATACAGATATACCTTACAAAGCCTGGTCAGCCTCTCAATCGCACTACAATGTCTTTATGTAATGGAACCATTATCTATTATGCTCATTACAGGGGTCCTTTCCTTGATACAGATATACCTTACAAAGCCTGGTCAGCCTCTCAATCGCACTACAATGTCTTTATGTAATGGAACCATTATCTATTATGCTCATTACAGGGGTCCTTTCCTTGATACAGATATACCTTACAAAGCCTGGTCAGCCTCTCAATCGCACTACAATGTCTTTATGTAATGGAACCATTATCTATTATGCTCATTACAGGGGTCCTTTCCTTGATACAGATATACCTTACAAAGCCTGGTCAGCCTCTCAATCGCACTACAATGTCTTCATGTAGTGGAACCATTATCTATTTTGCTCATTACAGGGGTCCTTTCCTTGATACAGATATACCTTACAAAGCCTGGTCAGCCTCTCCAATCGCACTACAATGTCTTCATGTAGTGGAACCATTATCTATTATGCTCATTACAGGGGTCCTTTCCTTGATACAGATATACCTTACAAAGCCTGGTCAGCCTCTCAATCGCACTACAATGTCTTCATGTAGTGGAACCATTATCTATTATGCTCATTACAGGGGTCCTTTCCTTGATACAGATATACCTTACAAAGCCTGGTCAGCCTCTCAATCGCACTACAATGTCTTCATGTAGTGGAACCATTATCTATTATGCTCATTACAGGGGTCCTTTCCTTGATACAGATATACCTTACAAAGCCTGGTCAGCCTCTCAATCGCACTACAATGTCTTCATGTAGTGGAACCATTATCTATTATGCTCATTACAGGGGTCCTTTCCTTGATACAGATATACCTTACAAAGCCTGGTCAGCCTCTCAATCGCACTACAATGTCTTCATGTAGTGGAACCATTATCTATTATGCTCATTACAGGGGTCCTTTCCTTGATACAGATATACCTTACAAAGCCTGGTCAGCCTCTCAATCGCACTACAATGTCTTCATGTAGTGGAACCATTATCTATTATGCTCATTACAGGGGTCCTTTCCTTGATACAGATATACCTTACAAAGCCTGGTCAGCCTCTCAATCGCACTACAATGTCTTCATGTAGTGGAACCATTATCTATTATGCTCATTACAGGGGTCCTTTCCTTGATACAGATATACCTTACAAAGCCTGGTCAGCCTCTCAATCGCACTACAATGTCTTCATGTAGTGGAACCATTATCTATTATGCTCATTACAGGGGTCCTTTCCTTGATACAGATATACCTTACAAAGCCTGGTCAGCCTCTCAATCGCACTACAATGTCTTCATGTAATGGAACCATTATCTATTATGCTCATTACAGGGGTCCTTTCCTTGATACAGATATACCTTACAAAGCCTGGTCAGCCTCTCAATCGCACTACAATGTCTTTATGTAATGGAACCATTATCTATTTTGCTCATTACAGGGGTCCTTTCCTTGATACAGATATACCTTACAAAGCCTGGTCAGCCTCTCAATCGCACTACAATGTCTTTATGTAGTGGAACCATTATCTATTTTGCTCATTACAGGGGTCCTTTCCTTGATACAGATATACCTTACAAAGCCTGGTCAGCCTCTCAATCGCACTACAATGTCTTCATGTAGTGGAACCATTATCTATTATGCTCATTACAGGGGTCCTTTCCTTGATACAGATATACCTTACAAAGCCTGGTCAGCCTCTCAATCGCACTACAATGTCTTCATGTAGTGGAACCATTATCTATTATGCTCATTACAGGGGTCCTTTCCTTGATACAGATATACCTTACAAAGCCTGGTCAGCCTCTCAATCGCACTACAATGTCTTCATGTAGTGGAACCATTATCTATTATGCTCATTACAGGGGTCCTTTCCTTGATACAGATATACCTTACAAAGCCTGGTCAGCCTCTCAATCGCACTACAATGTCTTCATGTAGTGGAACCATTATCTATTATGCTCATTACAGGGGTCCTTTCCTTGATACAGATATACCTTACAAAGCCTGGTCAGCCTCTCAATCGCACTACAATGTCTTCATGTAGTGGAACCATTATCTATTATGCTCATTACAGGGGTCCTTTCCTTGATACAGATATACCTTACAAAGCCTGGTCAGCCTCTCAATCGCACTACAATGTCTTCATGTAGTGGAACCATTATCTATTATGCTCATTACAGGGGTCCTTTCCTTGATACAGATATACCTTACAAAGCCTGGTCAGCCTCTCAATCGCACTACAATGTCTTCATGTAGTGGAACCATTATCTATTATGCTCATTACAGGGGTCCTTTCCTTGATACAGATATACCTTACAAAGCCTGGTCAGCCTCTCAGTCGCACTACAATGTCTTCATGTAGTGGAACCATTATCTATTATGCTCATTACAGGGGTCCTTTCCTTGATACAGATATACCTTACAAAGCCTGGTCAGCCTCTCAGTCGCACTACAATGTCTTCATGTAATGGAACCATTATCTATTATGCTCATTACAGGGGTCCTTTCCTTGATACAGATATACCTTACAAAGCCTGGTCAGCCTCTCAGTCGCACTACAATGTCTTTATGTAATGGAACCATTATCTATTATGCTCATTACAGGGGTCCTTTCCTTGATACAGATATACCTTACAAAGCCTGGTCAGCCTCTCAGTCGCACTACAATGTCTTTATGTAATGGAACCATTATCTATTATGCTCATTACAGGGGTCTTTTCCTTGATACAGATATACCTTACAAAGCCTGGTCAGCCTCTCAGTCGCACTACAATGTCTTTATGTAATGGAACCATTATCTATTTTGCTCATTACAGGGGTCTTTTCCTTGATACAGATATACCTTACAAAGCCTGGTCAGCCTCTCAATCGCACTACAATGTCTTCATGTAGTGGAACCATTATCTATTTTGCTCATTACAGGGGTCTTTTCCTTAATACAGATATACCTTACAAAGCCTGGTCAGCCTCTCAATCGCACTACAATGTCTTTATGTAGTGGAACCATTATCTATTTTGCTCATTACAGGGGTCTTTTCCTTGATACAGATATACCTTACAAAGCCTGGTCAGCCTCTCAATCGCACTACAATGTCTTCATGTAGTGGAACCATTATCTATTATGCTCATTACAGGGGTCCTTTCCTTGATACAGATATACCTTACAAAGCCTGGTCAGCCTCTCAATCGCACTACAATGTCTTCATGTAGTGGAACCATTATCTATTATGCTCATTACAGGGGTCCTTTCCTTGATACAGATATACCTTACAAAGCCTGGTCAGCCTCTCAATCGCACTACAATGTCTTCATGTAGTGGAACCATTATCTATTTTGCTCATTACAGGGGTCCTTTCCTTGATACAGATATACCTTACAAAGCCTGGTCAGCCTCTCAATCGCACTACAATGTCTTCATGTAGTGGAACCATTATCTATTATGCTCATTACAGGGGTCCTTTCCTTGATACAGATATACCTTACAAAGCCTGGTCAGCCTCTCAATCGCACTACAATGTCTTCATGTAGTGGAACCATTATCTATTATGCTCATTACAGGGGTCCTTTCCTTGATACAGATATACCTTACAAAGCCTGGTCAGCCTCTCAATCGCACTACAATGTCTTCATGTAGTGGAACCATTATCTATTATGCTCATTACAGGGGTCCTTTCCTTGATACAGATATACCTTACAAAGCCTGGTCAGCCTCTCAATCGCACTACAATGTCTTCATGTAGTGGAACCATTATCTATTATGCTCATTACAGGGGTCCTTTCCTTGATACAGATATACCTTACAAAGCCTGGTCAGCCTCTCAATCGCACTACAATGTCTTCATGTAGTGGAACCATTATCTATTATGCTCATTACAGGGGTCCTTTCCTTGATACAGATATACCTTACAAAGCCTGGTCAGCATCCCAATCGCACTACAATGTCTTCATGTAGTGGAACCATTATCTATTTTGCTCATTACAGGGGTCCTTTCCTTGATACAGATATACCTTACAAAGCCTGGTCAGCCTCTCGATCGCACTACAATGTCTTCATGTAGTGGAACCATTATCTATTTTGCTCATTACAGGGGTCCTTTCCTTGATACAGATATACCTTACAAAGCCTGGTCAGCCTCTCGATCGCACTACAATGTCTTCATGTAGTGGAACCATTATCTATTTTGCTCATTACAGGGGTCCTTTCCTTGATACAGATATACCTTACAAAGCCTGGTCAGCCTCTCGATCGCACTACAATGTCTTCATGTAGTGGAACCATTATCTATTATGCTCATTACAGAGGTCCTTTCCTTGATACAGATATACCTTACAAAGCCTGGTCAGCATCCCGATCGCACTACAATGTCTTCATGTAATGGAACCATTATCTATTATGCTCATTACAGGGGTCCTTTCCTTGATACAGATATACCTTACAAAGCCTGGCCAGCATCCCAATCACACTACAATGTCTTTATGTAACGAAACCATTATCTATTTTGCTCATTACAGGGGTCCTTTCCTTAATACAGATATACCTTACAAAGCCTGGTCAGCATCTCGATGGAACAATGATCTATTCTGCTCATTACAGGGGGGGTCCTTTCCTTAATACAAATATACCTTACAAAGCCTGGTCAGCATCTCAATCGCACTACCATGACCACATCTCATTATCTCACGTTTTGTAATCCTAAAACCAGACTTTTAGATTTCCTCAAACCTTTTCATTCTCATCCTGTCGTCACTATCAACAATCATTTTCAGAAGCTTTCTAAAATTTACACAAACACACTTAATTCTCGCATCATTCACATTCGACTTATCTTTCAAAATATTCGTTCCATACACTAGGATGGCATTCATCGTAAACTCCCTTTCGTCTGTATGTTTTATTCCTAAACTCATTTGTTAATTAAAATGTAAAATTCATATCTTCCTATTCTAGACTAATCTCAATAGAAAATCCGTGTGAACTTTCTTCCCTCTATTTTAATTAGACGTCTATCTATCTTAATGTTAGACTAACCCAACACGTTGTGTACATGGTCTTATCTTTCGTCATCAATTGTAATTCGATATTATCATTTCAAGCTAAACCTCCCGGTGTCTCGTCCCTCCACTTACACTTTTGGGGAATAACAGCAGGTGTGTGTATGAGAGAGAGAGAGAGAGAGAGAGAGAGAGAGAGAGAGAGAGAGAGAGAGAGAGAGAGCACGTACCTTAATACAAATATATTATTATGGATGTAGGGGTGAAGAGTGAAGATGAATTTATATATATATATATATATATATATATATATATATATATATATATATATATATATATATATATATATATATATATATATATATATATATATATATACAGAGAGAGAGAGAGAGAGAGAGAGAGAGAGAGAGAGAGAGAGAGAGAGAGAGAGAGAGAGAGAAATCGGTGCGTGTGGGGAATCCTGTGGGGCGGAGAGCAGACAGGTAAAAAGAGGTAGGCAGCTTCTCTTTAAGGCAAGTTTATCACATCCTACGACAGAACCCGGGTTTATCTACGGATTTTACGGCGTTTAAAGGGTAGATATACCTGTCCTTAACATCATCACCGTGACAGAATCCTAAGTTGACAGTATTTTTTAATTTACTACCAGAGGATACAGGATCTCTCTCTCTCTCTCTCTCTCTCTCTCTCTCTCTCTCTCTCTCTCTCTCTCTCTCTCTGTGTGTATATAAATATACTCCTTGATTTGGTTACCCTATTCTTTGTTATCTGTCATGTCCTGTACCTTTAATATACACTAGAAATAAAAGCCTTTTTCTCGTGAAATGGTTTACCTATTGCATACTGTTTTGATGGCTGTTGTGTACAGCTGGCTTTCGAGACGGGAAGCCACAAACGGTACTCCCATCTCCATTATAATCTTGCTCAACATGCTTTGTTTAGAAAAAAAAAAGAAAAAAAACAATCTCAAAATCCCAACGCACATGCACACAACTCACAGCTGAGCTCTTGTTAGCAGACGACACGAGCTTGCGCGCTCACACAAGCACATACACTGCCAAAACTCTCTCTGCAGTCCAATAGATCTATATTTATTAGGGCTTACCTTCCTTCCCTGCAGATAGCATACCCGATGGTATAATCCTATTTTTTTAGCACAAAAACACTACGAAAGCCCGAGAGCCATCGTCGACAGAGCCTGACGCACTGACTCACTCACTCAAAGTTCAAACCAACACTGGCGACTGGTTTCGGGCTCACAGCTGACCGACTGTCCACAGCTCCTACAATGGTTTCCTTCTTTCTCAATAGATGGCATCACTAGAGTATTTTTTAAGACCCATGGAATTTGTAGAGAAAATTGGTGCCAATCCTCTATAATGCATGACCCTTTTTTTTCTTTCGCCCTTTGTCAAAGAAATAAATTCATAGAACTTGTAGGGAAGACTGTTGCCAATTCTCTAACGATCGGCCCCCGGGTGCTTTGAAATGCATGAACTTTGTCCTTTCGGCCTTTGTTAAAGAAGTCGTAATTTCATGCAAATGTTGGTTAATATTCTTCTGTTCCTCAATTTGATCTAAATATCCAACTATTAAACGACGTCTGAATATCAAGTGCTCGAGTTGAAAGGTTATATCGATTTTAATTATAGGGACGGGGGATATCACCACGCGCATCTCTGAGTCAACCAAACTTTTGCACCACTGTATTCTCAAATAATTCTCTATATCACATTGCACGTGATAGCTATTAAATTACCTTAGGAGCAACATTAATTTAGCCTAATCCGAACGGATGTAATTTATTCATGGATTTTATAGAGCGCCATAGTTTTCTTTATAGGCCTATACTTTATAGCAGTAGGATTAGACATTTCATAAGAAGTGCCATTATATAATCATTAGCATTGATTAATTATCTATTTTATCTGTTCTATGCTTTGTGGTTCATGTCCACGTATTTCAGGCAGAGAGAACTTTAAGCAATTAATGTCACATTTCATATAATTACTAGAAATCAAGGCATATGTTTCCATTAGCTTTAAAGTTGTAGTTTTTTCTAAGCATCTTATTTGTGATTTAATTTACCTATTAAGGTAGGTTAAATTTGGTTTTTAGTTCTAATATAAGCAGCCACTGATTCAATTTTATAAGTAAGAATTAAAATCCTCGACTCAAGTCAAAAACTTTTTTTTTTTTTGGATATTATTTATCTAGTTTTGTGGGTTTTATTATTATTATTATTATTATCATTATTATTATTATTATTATTATTATTATTATTACTTACTTACTTACTTACTAAGCTACAACCATAGTTGGAAAAGTAGAATGCTATAAGCCCGAGGCCTCCAACAAGGAAATAAGCAAACAGTAAATGGTTTAATCCATAGGGGGGAAATATTAGCCAAATTAAGAGATTTAAACTGTTTCAACATCGATATTTATTTTACAAACCTTCTACGGTAAAGAAACATCTTTAAGGTTGACAGTTCCTTTCAGTTTATTTTTTTAATTCAAGCTTTCAGATTTTTATAGATATTTTTTTCCAGTTCGACCCGTCTTCATCAATCTACTTTCCTTTGAGCAACTTTTCTATTTGTTTCAATACTGTGTGTTTTGATGAGCGCCATGTATAAACATGGATCATTGACTCACACAGACACACACACACACACACACACACACACACACACACATTATATATATATATATATATATATATATATATATATATATATATATATATATATATATATATATATATATATATATAGTAATGTGACAACAAAAGGAAGCGCTTCTTTTTCATATAACATAGCAAATATTATTACATTGAAAAATACAAGTTGAATATCATATCAATCTTTCTTTAAAATAATCCCTGCCAAATGGAAAATAGGGATTCAATTTCTCTTGGGTTCCCATGGAGACTCGATGTAGATCCACTATTTTCATAGAACTTAGCCGGCAAGTTATATTTTGTAGGGCAGGCCTACTTCTTGAGGTCTACACACTTCTTATATATTATGGTAGCGATTGGATTACTCGACAAAGTTTTAATTTTTCATTATGAATCATATATAGCTTATTTAAGTATTATTACCATAAACACAAAAGATATAATGTTATACAGTAGACCCATAGGCCTAATACTCACCGATCTTCAAATGTAGGCCTACTCTCACGTCGTATCATTCTATTGTCAGACAAAACAGTATATG